>NC_052173.1:13542680-13654655 GCF_902713615.1 Scyliorhinus canicula
ATGAGCTAAAAAAAGGGGCTTAGGAGAGCTAGGGGGGGGCATGAGAAGTCCTTGGATCAAGGAAAACCCCAAGGCTTTTTACTCTTATGTGAGAAATAAAAGAATGACCAGGGTGAGGTTCGGGCCGGTCAGGGACAGTAGTGGGAACTTGTGCATGGAGTCAGAAGAGATAGGAGAGGCATTGAATGAATACTTTTCTTCAGTGTTCACCGAGGAGAGGGGCCATGTTTTTGAGGATGAGTGTGTGATACAGGCGGGTAGGCTGGAGGAGGTAGATGTTCTGAGGGATGATGTATATCCTAGGATTCTTTGGGAGGCAAGGGATGAGATTGCAGAGCCTTTGGCTTTGATCTTTGGGTCCTCACTGTCCACGGGGATAGTGCCAGAGAACTGGAGAGTGGCGAATGTTGTTCCTCTGTTCAAGAAAGGGAATAGGAATGACCCTGGTAACTATAGGCCGGTTAGTCTTTCTTCGGTGTCGGTAAGTTAATGAAAAGGGTTCTGAGGGTTAGGATTAATGACCATTTGAAAAGATGCAGCTTAATCCGGGATAGTGAACACGGATTTGTGAAGGGTAAGTCTTGGCTCACAAATTTGATTGAATTCTTTGAGGAGGTGACTAAGTGTGTAGATGAAGGTAGAACAGTTGATGTCGTATACGTGGATTTCAGTAAGGCGTTTGATAAGGTTCCCCATGGACGGCTCATGAAGAAAGTAAGGAGGTGTGGGATAGAGGGAAATTTGGCCAATTGGATAAGTAACTGGCTATCACATAGAAGACAGAGGGTGGTGGTGGATGAAAATTTCAGACTGGAGACCAGTTACCAGCGGTGTGCCACAGGGATCCCTCAATGCGACCCCTTAATTAAAGGGACCCATCACTGTGACCCCCAAACTAAAGGGACCCCTCACTGCGACCCCCTAACTAAAGGGACCCCTCACTGCGACCCCCTAACTAAAGGGACCCCTCAATGCGACCCCTTAATTAAAGGGACCCATCACTGTGACCCCCTAACTAAAGGGACCCCTCACTGCGATCCCCTAACTAAAGGGACCCCTCACTGCGACCCCCTGACTAAAGGGACCCCTCACTGCGACCCCCTAACTAAAGGGACCCCTCACAGTGACTCCATAACTAAAGGGAATCCCCAAAAGAGACCCCTGTGTAGAAACTAGAGAGCAATCCAGACTGCTCACCAATGTGATTGCAATGCACTTATCTCTCTTTGATGTGGTTGATGTTTGTAAACATTGGGGTTTCAGCACTTCCTCACTCATGAAGGGAGATGCGTGAATCAAGGCTGCAGCTGCTTGATGGAAGCTGTCAATCACAGCCCACTACTAGAAAGAAATGAATGGCTTGCAGTTGATGGATCGGCGTGGTTGAAACAGAGGTCACAGTTGCTCTCCTTCGAGGACTCCATCGAGCCTGCACCGACCCACTTAAGCCCTCACTTCCACCCTATCCCCATAACCTAGTAACCCCTCCTAACTTTTTTTGGACACTAAGGGCAATTTTAGCATGTTTAATCCACCTAACCTGCACGTTTTTGGACTGTGGGAGGACACTGGAGCACCTGGCGGAAACCCACGCAGACACGGGGAGAACGTGTACGCTCTGCACAGACACAAAGGTTGGTGGAATTGCGGATAGCGATAAGGACTGTCAGAGGATGCAGCAGGATTTAGATTGTTTGGAGACTTGGGCGGAGAGATGGCAGATGGAGTTTAATCCGGACAAATGTGAGGTAATGCATTTTGGAAGGTCTAATGCAGGTAGGGAATATACAGGGAATGGTAGAACCCTCAAGAGTATTGACAGTCAGAGAGATCTAGGTGTACAGGTCCACAGGTCACTGAAAGGGGCAACACAGGTGGAGAAGGTAGTCAAGAAGGCATACGGCATGCTTGCCTTCATTGGCTGGGGCATTGAGTATAAAACTTGGCAAGAGTGACCCAGCGGGGAAGTGAACCTTGGACCATGTCGCTGTGAAGCCACTTGTGCTGCCATGCTGCTAATTGTAACAATATTAGGGGGGAACTGAAGAACCTAGATTGGGGACGGATGCTTGAGGGTAAATCAACATCTGACATGTGGGAGGCTTTCAAATGTCAGTTGTAAGGAATTCAGGAACAGCATGTTCCCATGCGGAAGGATAAATATGGCAAATTTTGTGAAGCTTGGATAACGAGAGATAGTGTAGGCCTCGTCAAAAAGAAAAAGGAGGCATTTATCAGGGCTAGAAGGCTGGGAACAGACGAAGCCTGTGTGGAATATAAGGAAAATAGGAAGGAACTTAAGCAAGGAGTCAGGAGGGTTAGAAGGGGCCATGAAAAGAAATTGGCAAATAGGGTTGAGGAAAATCCCAAGGCTTTTTACATGTACATAAACAGCAAGAGGGAAGCCAGGGAAAATTTGGCCCACTGAAGGATAGGCAAGGGAATCTATGTGTGGAACCAGAGGAAATGGGCAAGGTACTAAATGAATACTTTGCATCAGCATTCACCAAAGAGAAGGAATTGGTGGATGTTGAGTCTGGAGAAGGGTGTGTAGATAGCCTGGGTCACATTGAGATCCAAAAAGACGAGGTATTGGGCGTCTTAAAAAATATTAAGGTGAATAAGTCCCAAGGGCCTGATGGGATCTGCCCCAGAATACTGAAGGGGGCTAGAGAGGAAATTGCTGAGGCCTTGACAGAAATCTTTGGATCCTCACTGTCTTCAGGTGATGTCCCAGAGGACTGGAGAATAGCTAATGTTGTTCCTTTGTTTAAGAAGGGTAGCAAGGATAATCCAGGGAACTACAGGCCGGTGAGCCTTACGTCAGTGGTAGGGAAATTACTGGACAGAATTCTTCGAGACAGGATCTACTCCCATTTGGAAGCAAATGGACGTATTAACGAGAGGCAGCACGGTTTTGTGAAGGGGAGGTCGTGTCTCACTAACTTGCTAGAGTTTTTCGAGGAGGTCACAAAGATGATTGATGAAGGTAGGGCAGTGGATGTTGTCTATATGGACTTCAGTAAGGCCTTTGACAAGGCAAACTGGTACAAAAGGTGAAGTCACACGGGATCAGAGGTGAGCTGGCAAGATGGATACAGAACTGGCTGGGTCATAGAAGGCAGAGAGTAGCAATGGAAGGGTGCTTTTCTGATTGGAGGGCTGTGACTAGTAGTATCTATAAATGATTTGGAGGAAAATGTTACTGGTCTGATTAGTAAGTTTGCAGACGACACAAAGGTTGGTGGAATTGCGGATAGCGATAAGGACTGTCAGAGGATACAACAAGATTTAGATCATTTGGAGACTTGGGTGGAGAGATGGGAGATGGAGTTTAATCTGGACAAATGTGAGGTAATGCGTTTTGGAAGGTCTAATACAGGTAGGGAATAGACAGTGAATGGTAGAACCCTCAAGAGTATTGACAGTCAGAGAGATCTAGGTGTACAGGTCCACAGGTCACTGAAAGGGGCAATACAGGTGGAGAAGGTAGTCAAGAAGGCATACGGCATGCTTGCCTTCATTGGCTGGGGCACTGAGTATAAGAATCAGCAAGTCATGTTGCAGCTGTATAGAACCTTAGTTAGGCCACATTTGGAGTATAGTGTTCAATTCTGGTCGCCGCAACCAGAAGGTTGTGGAGGCTTTAGAGAGGGTGCAGAAGAGATTTACCAGGATGTTGCCTGTTATGGAGGGCATTAGCTGTGAGGAGAGGTTGAATAAACTCGGTTTGTTCTCACTGGAGTGATGGAGGTTGAGGGCCGACCTGATAGAGGTCTACAAAATTATGAGGGGTATGGACAGAGTGGATAGTCAGAGGCTTTTTCCCAGGGTAGAGGGGTCAATTACTAGGGGGCATAGGTTTAAGGTGCGAGGGGCAAGGTTTAGAGGAGATGTACGAGGCAAGTTTTTTACACAGAGGGTAGTGGGTGCCTGGAACTCGCTGCCGTAGGAGGTGGTGGAAGCAGGGACGATAGTGGCATCTAAGGGGCAACTTGACAAATACATGAATAGGATGGGAATAGAGGGATACGGACCCCGGAAGTGTCGAAGATTCTAGTTTAGACGGACAGCATGGTCGGCGCAGGCTTGGAGGGCCGAAGGGCCTGTTCCTGTGCTGTACTTTTCTTTGTTCTTTGCTGTTCCTCATTATTTTATAGACATCGCTGTGATCCTCAAAGAAGGAGGAAATTTATTTGTCACTGAACCCAAGGACAAAATAATAAAGGCAAGATGACACACACAAACACACACACTTCTCAAAAATAAGGAAGGTATATAAATGAGCTGTAAAAATGCTTACGTTCTTTGCTTGTCATTGAGGCATAGATTGTTGAATGTTGCGGCCATTTGAATTTAGGTGGTTTCCTGTGGAATTCTGGAGTTAACTTTGTTTCAGGTCTGTACTTTATTGAAGACACTCTTTTAGTGTCCAGAGAGAGGGAGATATATCCTTTGTGCTGTATTAGATAACTGTCATGTTTCTTTTCCCTCCTGCTTTCTTTCTCTGGTCCTGTTTGGCAGAACCAGTTTTTAAAACTCCTCTCTGTATATTCCCGGAAGGGACTTTGATTCGCAAATTCATCGTTGCAGACCAAGTAACCCCATTTTGTGATCCATTCATCCCTGAAGCCTTTGGCATATTTCAAGATATTCAGCAACAGGAAATGTGGGTTAATTTGTCCTCTCCAGGGGGCTTTGAAATTCTGATGAATATCTGATTGAAGTCCATAAATTTGCATTTTTACTGCCTTCCTTTCAAGAGAGTCCCTATTTGAAGAGAGCCCTGGCACCATCCCACCCCACAGGTGTGAACATTTAATGTAACAGAAAGGTGGTCAGCTTTACAGTATCAGCTATCAGGTGACTCGTGGCAGCCATTTTTGTCGAGTGCCTTTTCTGATGTTGTGTTTCCCAAAACAGGTCTTCTTTCAACAATTCGACATTTTCGTGTGAGCTGGTGTCGTTGTAGGCAGCTGTCGCTCAGTTTACTGTCACTGTGATAGCATCCACTGCAGAATCATTGGCCAGTGGGCAGGAGCAGAGAGTGCTGGGGCTTGTAGTTGAATCCCGCCTGAGATTCGCTCACTCAGCCTAGATTGTGACTAAAGCCTAAGTGGTGTTTGACACGTACACCTGTGGATTTGCCCACAGTCACGTTTATTTCACTTGAGAAAAAGATTGACGTGTCAACTTTACACCTGCAGACGTCTGAATTATTACTCTTTTCCAGTTGTGACCTGCTGCAACTCAACATGATTCATAAGGTGTTGGCAACATAGTAGACATAATTCAAATTCCATAGTTCAGCTGCATTACTTTTGCTGCACAAGTTTGTATTGTTACAGGTGTTAGATGCTGCGGTATGAAGAGTCAAGAGTTCAGCTCCTTTTTCACCAACACACCTTTAATGGTTCAAACTCACTCTGCACAGAACTCTACAGATCATCACAAGCTCCAGAGTCCACCTGAAGCCCCTTTACATATCAGTGTCAATCATTGAACACTTAACATAAATGAGACAATCATTGAACACTTAACATAAATGAGACAACTAATTGCAATGTCTCTTAACCCATTACTTAACATGTATTCCTTGAAGGTGGTGCATTCCCGATCTTAATTTCTCCCGATTTCCCATCTACTTCTTTTTCCAATTCCCTTGAATCCATGTCCTCGGGATGCTTGCCAGAAGAAATGGATTCTCCCGATTTGTTCCATCAATCCCCTCATCATTTTGAATCACTCTCGTCGGCCGCACTTCAACCTCCTCCAAGGAGGAACAATCTCAGCTTCTCTAATCGCTCCACAGAGCTGAACTCCTTCAGCCCTGGTATCACGCTGGCAAGCCTTCTTGCTGCCCATATCAAGGGCATCCTTCCTAAAGTGAGATACCTGGAATTGTAGCTGAGATCAAATCGGGGATTTGTGAAGATTTAGCACGTTCCTTGTTTTTCTGTCCAATGTCCCTATTTACAGAGCTAAGTATCCCACATGTGTCCTTAACTGTCATAGAATCAGAGAATTCACAGTGCAGAAGGAGGCCATTCAGCCCATCAAGTCAGCACCAGCCCCTGGAAAGAGCACCCTCCACCCTATCCCCATAACCCAGTAACCCCACTTTGCGTTTTTGGACACTAAGGGGCAATTTATCATGGCCAATCCACCTAACCTGCACATCTTTGGACACTAAGGGGCAACTTAGCATGGCCAATCCACCTAACCTGCACATCTTTGGACTGTGGGAGGAAACCGGAGCACCCGGAGGAAACCCACGCAGACCCGGGAAGAACGTGCCGACTCCGCACAGACAGTGACCCGAGCCGGGATTCGAACCTGGGATCCTGAAGCTGTGAAGCAACAGTGCTAGCCGCTGTGCTACCGCGCTGTCCTATCAGTTTGCTCTGTCGCCCTTGAATGATTTGTGAATGTTTACCTTCAGTTCCATTCTTGCGCCTTCATCAAAATTGTGCTGTTTAGATTATACTGTCTCTCCAAGTTTATCCTCTCATTTCACACTTATCCACTGAATTGTATTGGCCAATTGTCCACCCATTTCAGCAATCTAATCTATATCTTCCTTCTTCAAAAAAAATGATTCCTGGGATGGGGGTGTCGCTGGCTGGGCCCAGCATTTATTGCCCATCCCTAATTGCCCCTTGAGAAGGTGGGGGTGAGCTGCCTTCTTGAGCCGCTGCAGTCCTTGAGGTGTAGGTACACCCACAGTGCTGTTAGGGAGGGAGTTCCAGGATGTTGCCCCAGTGACAGTGAAGGAACGGCCGATATATTTCCAAGTCAGGATGGTGAGTGACTTGGAGGGGAACCTCCAGGTGGTGGGGTCCCCAGGTATCTGCTGCTCTTGTCCTTCTAGATGGTAGAGGTCGTGGGTTTGGAAGGTACTGCCTAAGGAGCCTTGGTGAGTTGTTGCAGTGCATCTTGTAGATGGTACACACGGCTGCCACTGTGCATCGATGATGGAGGGAGTGAATGTTTGTGGATGGGGTGCCAATCAAGCGGGGCTGCTTTGTCCTGGATGGTGTTGAGCTTCTTGAGTGTTGTTGGAGCTGCACTCATCCAGGCAAGTGGAGAGTATTCCATCACACTCCTGACTTGTGCCTTGTAGATGGTGGGCAGGCTTTGGGGGGTCAGGAGGTGAGTTATTCACCGCAGGATTCCCAGCCTCTGACCTGCTCTTGTAGCCACAGTATTTATATGGCTGGGTCCAGATCAGTTTGTGGTCAATGGTAACCTGCTACCTGCTATTATATGCAGTTGCCACGTTTTGTATCATCTGCAAACATATAAATTATATTCCCTATACCCAGGTCCAGGTCATGTATATATAACAAGAAAAGCAATGGTCCAAATATTGATAACTGGAGATCCCATTGCACACTACTCTCCAATTTAAAAATATCCATTCACCACAACTTTGCCCCCTGCGCCTTAGTCTATCTCGTACCAAGTTGTCACTTGCCCCTTTAATACCATGTGCTTCGAGAGAAGGTTCATTTGGCTGATTCCTGGGATGGGGAGGGTTGCCCCATGAGGAAAGGTTGAACAGGTCAGGTCTGTACCCATTGGCGTTTAGTACAATGAGAGGGGATCTTATTGAAACATATCAGATTCTGAGGGGATTTGACAGGTTGGACACTGAGAGGATGTTTCCTCTTGTGGGGGAGTCTAGATCGAGGGGACGCAGTTTAAAAATAAGCCGTCTCCCATTTAGATTGGAGATGAGGAGAAATGTTTTCTCTCAGAGGTCATGAGTGTTGACAACTCTCTTCCCCAGAGAACGGTGGAGGCGGGGCTATTGACTATTTGTAAGGTAGAGGTGGATAGATCGTTGACTAACAAGAGGGTGAAATTATCGGGGGTCAGCAGGAGTGTGGAGTTGAGGTTACAATCAGATCAGCCACGATTTTATTGAATGACGGAACAGGTTCGAGGGGCCGAGTGGCCGACTCCCTAATAAGTCCATGTATGCATCGACTGCACCATCTTCTTCAACACTCTCTGCTACGTCAGGTTAGTCAGGCAGAATTTTCTTTTGACAGATTTGCACTGGACGCCCATTATTAACCCAGGGTCGGGATTTTATAGCCATGCCCAGCTGGCAGGATATTACGGTCCCTATTGAACTGAAAGGATATTGAAGTTACTCGCCGTATCTGTCAGGGGGCTGGGGGGAGGGGGGTCGGTGCTGCAAAGATACGTCATAGCGGGGCCGCCAATTCCTGGCCATTATTTCTTCAAATGGGAATGGATGTTTTTCCCTTGACAACGGTGTTTGGCAGTTTTCCCATCAGGCCTGTAGTCATCAGGTTAATCGGCCTCCCACTTTTTGAGCAGGGCTGTAACATTGATAATCTTCTAGTCCTTTACCACGCTGAGAGACAAGGAAGATTGAAAAATTGTGGTCAGAATTTCTTCACACTGCACCCTCGCTTCCCTCAGCAACTTTAGGATGCGTCCCATCTCGACCATTGTATCTTGCCAACCTCTTCAGCACCTCTACTGTATCCTATCCAAACTCTCTACTCTCCCCACCCACCCCATCCTCGGCCCTTCAGTTGATCTTCTTAAAAATCAATTTAGTCGCAGCAATGGTCACCGTGAAACTATCTGGTTCACTAATGCCTCTTTCTGGAAGGAAATCTGCCGTCCTTACTGGCTCTGGCCTACATGGGGATTCCAGTCCCACAGAAATGTGGGTTGACTCTCAACAGCTCTCTGAAATGGTCGAGCAAGATCAGTTAGGGATGGACTTTGCCAGTGACAACCGTATCCCATGAAAGAATAAAGAAAAATTGAAGTTTTTTGGGTTCCATTTTGTCTCATCGTATCTCACACTCAACTTTCCCTGCACTCTGATTGGGTTTCAATTGTATGCTGTACCTGACTTTTGTTAGGAAATTATGAGGTTCCTTTGCCACTCTGCCCCTTTAGACCCTCAATATCGAAGCAGGGGTGGCATGATGGAAGTGTTGCTTCACACGCCAGAGTCCCAGGTTCGATTCTGGCCTCGGGTGACTGTGTGGAGTCTGCATGTTCTCCCCGTGTCTGCGTGGGTTTCCTCTGGGTGCTTCGGTTCCCTCCCACAGTCCAAAGATGTGCAGGTTAGGTGGGGTTTTGGGTATAATAATAATAATAGTCTTTATTGTCACAAGTAGGCTTACATTAACACTGCAATGAAGTTACTGTGAAAATCCCCTAGTCGCCACATTCCGGTGCCTGTTCGGGTCACAGAGGGACAATTCAGAATGTCCAATTCACCTAACAAGCACATCTTTCGGGACTTGTGGGAGGAAACCGGAGCGCCCGGAGGAAACCTACGCAGACACGGGGAGAACATGTCGACTCCGCACAGACAGTGACCCAAGGCGGGAATCGAACCCAAGTCCCGGGCGCTGTGAAGCAACAGTTCTAACCGCTGTGCTACCGTGCCACCCGACATAGAGCAGGGGATTGGGCCTCCTAGGTAAGGTGCTCTTTCAGAGGGTCAGTGCAGCATCGATGGGCCAAATGGCCTCCTTCTGCACTGCAGGGATTCCATGGTGTGGAGTCATTATTCTTCCCTGTGCTAGAATTGGAGGAGGTTGGATTCGCAGGAATGGCTCTCTCTTTCAGTCTATGCGGTATGGAGCTGGTGCTCTGTCAAGGAGGAGCAGGGAGTGGGGTGGAGCCCTATTTCTTTGTCTGGTAAATAATTGTTTGTGGCTCAGGCGAGGGTGTGGGTGGATGTTTTCAGGAGCCCTCAAAGAGTCCTGTGGTTGATTCCACCTGACTTTCTCTAAGTGATTGCAAAAGGGCACGGTACAGAGTGTGTTTCATGCACTCAGCAGGCGGGAGTTTCGTAGTAGCGGCCTAATATGCAAACATATGAATTTGGGGTCCTCGATGAGGTTGTGGCTGACCTGATATTTTGTCTTTATTCTTTCAGGCGATCTGGGCGTCGGAGGCAAGATCAGACCCTAATTGCCTTCTCTGCTCTACGGAGAACAACCCCGGCCTAACCAGCCTCTCGATAGCTGAGACGCTATCTCAGGCAGCATCCTGGTGAATCTCCTCTGCACCTCCTCCAGTGCAATCACATCCTGCCTACGGTGTGGCGACCAGCTACGCTTGCTCCTGAATCGAACAATCACAGGCGTTCCGAGTGAAGAATGGGCAGCACGGTAGCATAGTGGTTAGCATCAATGCTTCACAGCTCCAGGGACCCAGGTTCGATTCCCGGCTGGGTCACTCTCTGTGCGGAGTCTGCACGTTCTCCCCGTGTCTGCGTGGGTTTCCTCCGGGTGCTCCGGTTTCCTCCCACGGTCCAAAGATGTGCGGGTTAGGTGGATTGGCCATGCTAAATTGCCCGTAGTGTCCTAAAAGGTAAGGTTAAGGGGGAGTTGTTGGGTTACGGGTATAGGGTGGATACGTGAGTTTGAGTAGGGTGATCATTGCTCGGCACAACATCGAGGGCCGAAGGGCCTGTTCTGTGCTGTACTGTTCTAAAATCTCTAAGTCTTTTGACATGAATTTGCTTGAAATTCACACCATCTGCAGGCACAGGCACCAGAAAGGCCACAGGAGGATAGGTTTGTGTGCAAACTGCACAGGAAACGAAATAGGAGCAAATAATTAGTGTCCATTTTTCACATGCACCGCACCTGGTTTTGGATGCTATTGAGGAGCAGCATTGAGGAAAAATGTGCTGAACTCAGTCATTGCTAAAGTGTGCACATTGACTACAATAACAAAGTAGCAGTTGATTTGGCCATGCCCTTGTCTGTAAATAGTTATGTAAAATGACCTCACCATAAATGTACAGACGGATGGGTGCTCACAATACTTTCAAATGTCGGCAGTCGGTGCCAGAGTTATAAGCGAGAGGCATGTAGCTCAATCCTCACAACCTTAAGAACAGTTTATTACTTGGTGGTGTGTGACAGGGACACCGTAACTCCATCTTCCATTGCCACAAGTTACCTTGCGCTGTAGATTGCTTTCATTTGGCAAGATCCCACAAAACACGAAGATGTCACTGCAAAGTCATGTCAAGCTATAAATACGATTTATAAGACATTGAGTTAATGTGCAATAACTTATGTAATGTCCAGGTGCAAGGCTTTTTGAAGGTCTTCTGCTGGCAGGAATGTTATTTGCAAGCAACAAGTTCTGCTTGCAAGTAATCATTCTAATGGACTAAAGTTCAAGGCAGTTTGATGGTGGGAGCTGGTGCAACCAAACATTACAATTAAAGTTTTAGTGAGCTGAAGTGAGCAGAGGAAAAATCAACAAGGTTTCCCCCACCTGATTGAGGACCCCTTGCTGATGAATGTAACGTCGGGGGTGGTTGCTGCTCCCAGCACCTTTTCCAAGGATGCAGGCTGACCCTTGCTGTTAAGGGGTTCACATTCTGATCATTGCCCCTCTGAACGTCTCTTGTTGCGATGAAACGTTGGTCTTCCTCCTCCCCTGTTGCTGTCATGACTGAGCACAGCTGGGCATCTTAACTCCCTAAGTTTTCTCTGCCGTATGCAGTCTGCAGGGATTTTCTGGGCAGCACGGTGGCACAGTGGTTAGCATTGTTGCTTCACAGCTCCAGGTTCGATTCCCGGCTTGGGTCACTCTCTGTGCGGAGTCTGCACGTTCTCCCCGTGTCTGCGTGGGTTTCCTCCGGGTGCTCCGGTTTCCTCCCACGGTCCAAAGATATGCAGGTTAGGTGGATTTGGCCATACAAAATGCCCTTAGTGTCCAAAAAGGGTAGGTGGAGATGTGGGCTTAAGTCGGGTGCTCTTTCCAAGGGCTGGTGCATACTTAATGGGCCCCTCTGAACGTCTCTTGTTGCGATGAAACGTTTCTGTCCCCTTTGAAACTGGCACCAGAGATTTGAATGAGCACGTGAGTGCTTAATGGGCTGAATGGCCTCCTGCTGCACTGTAAATTCTATGATTTTAATAACCTGGCACCACCTCACGTGTACATACCACCCACTCAGCTGCTTGCCCCACTTCCCTCGCTGCCTATTTACTGCCCAACTCACTGAGATCAAACTTCGGTAATGCCAGCGTTGACGAAGTCAACAGAAATTGGGCAGTCCCGCGAACTCATGGCCGGTTTTATGGCGAGATGGCAAGTTTAAAACCTGCCTACCTTCTCTCTCCGACACCATGTGCTACTGAAAGAAGGGATCGTCATTCGCAACGTTCGAGGCATTTCGTGACAGGTGGAACAGGATTCAAACCAGAACAATGGACGTATTTAGGAAATACCTGAATGCTGTGGGATAAGTATTTTGAAAGTCCAAAGAACCTTTTTCGTCGAACCCACTCTTACACTGTGACAGCATGATTTACCATTGTGAAAACCAAGTCAATGAAGCTGCTTCGCCCTATCTCACCACTAGTGTGTAGTGTGTCACTGCTAATTCCTCAGACAGGAACTCACGTGCTCATTCAAATCCCTGGTGCCAGTTTCAAAGGGGACAGAAAACAAGTTAAGACCAACAATCTTCCGATGCAGGTTAACAAGACCATGACATAAGCAAACCAAGCTCTACGCTTTATTTCTTGAGGGGTCGGGGCCGGAATTCTCCAGCCGTTCACCGGCGGCAGGCTTCAATGGGAATTGATCACATGCCGGGTGGAGAGTATCCCACTATCAGCGAATGGTGTGCCGTTGAGAATCATGCGATCGGTAGGATGGAGAATCCAAACCCATGATTGGAAAGTAGAGAAGGCACGGTTGCACAGTGGTTAACACTGCTGCCTCACAACGCCAGGGACCCGGGTTCGATTCCCGGCTTGGGTCACTGTCTGTGCGGAGTCTGCACATTCTCCCCGTGTCTGAGTGGGCTTCCTCCGGGTGCTCCGGTTTCCTCCCACAGTCCAAAGATGTGCAAGTTTAGGTGGGGTTATGGAGTGACAGGGATAGGGTGGGAAGAGTGGGCCTAGGTGGGCTGCTCCTTCAGCGGGTCGGTACCGGCTCGATGGGCTGAATGGCCTCCTTCTGCACTGCAGGGATTCTGTGGTTCTAAGTTATGCTCAACTTGTATTGAACCTTGGTTTGACCACACTTGGAGCACTGTCCACAGTTCTGCTCACCATATTACAAAAAGGATAGACGCACGAGAGAGAGAGCACAAAAAATATTTTCAGGGATGACATCAGTAATGTTGGGGATTACATATCAGGAAAGGATGAGCTCTCTACTCTCTTGTCAAGATTTTTAAAATTCTGAACGGTTCTTGATGGAGGGGACCCAGAGAGAATGTTTCCTCTTGTGGGGAAGAGCATCACTCGAGATCGTCAATATGAGCTATCCACCAAAAAATCCAATCGGGAATTCAGGAGAAACTTCTTCAGCCAGAGAGTGGGGAGAATGTGGCTCTCGCTCCCACGGGGAGTGCTGGAAGTGAATAGCGTGGATGGATTTACGGGGAAACTCGACAGAGATACGAGGGAGGAGGAATAGAGGGTTCCAGCAGGAGATTGAAGAAAGATGGGAGGAAGTTTGAGTGGTGCATAAACTCCAGCATGGAGTGGATGGGCCGATTGGCCTGTTTCTGTGCTGTAAATTCTATTAACGCTACGCAAACATAATTTCCCTTTAAATCCAACATTAATACAAAATGGGTCTCTTTGAGGAATGGAGTCATATTGCTGCATTTAAATTTTAAGCTTGGAAATTGTAGAAGGTTAAAGATAGAATTCAATCAAAGTCAATATGGTACCTGACTTTATCATAGAACCCCCTGCAGTGCAGAAGGAGGCCATTCGGCCAATCGAGTCTGTGCTGACCCTTCGAAAGAGCACCCTACCTAGGTCCCATCCACATTCTAGCCCTGTATCCCCACCCAGACTTTGGACACTAAGGGACAATTTATCATGGCCAATCTACCTAACCTTCACATCTTTGGACTGTGGGAGGAAACCGGAGCACCCGGAGGAAACCCGCGCAGACACGGGGAGAACGTGCAGACTCCGCACAGACAGTGACCCGAGGTCGGAATCGAATGCGGGGTGCCTGGCGCCATGAGGCAACAGTGCTAACCACTGTGCCACCATGCCGCCCCCCAACTTTGTTCTATGCCACCCCCTAGGCTCCGCAGGTCAGTCCACTTGTTATTCACCCAACTGGTTATTTTCTACCTGACAATGAATGTTGGTTGCCAAGGGATCTACCAAGATGTACAGCATAGCCGAATCTGAACTTCCTCCCTGTTGTAAACTTTAAAAAAAAGTCCCTGGATGGTGGCCCAGATCAAAATATACTGGCTCATTTTCCACGTTACTTGCATATTATATATATCAAAAATAGCAGTGATCCTGGCACTGACCCTCAGGTCTGAACATTATCAGAATGGGAGAACCACACATGGCCTAGGATTGAGTGCAAAGATACTTAAGTGGACAATTAACTGTTTAATGCAACACAATCAGTCACCATGTTTCTTCCTGGTGTTGAAGTTAGATTTTTTTGAAGAAATGCAAGATGAATTTTTGGATTCTTTTGACTTGGAAATAGAAATGTCCCATTTAGATATAGGGTCACTTTTGAAAGGATAATTTCACAAGCATCAGTGGTTCAGAGGTCGAATTCTCACCTCACATGCAGGAGACCTGGGTTCAATTCCCGGCTGATGCAATTGTGTTTATGAAACCTTATTTCAAAGTAGGTTACACTTCTCTGCCATCTCTTCCTGAAACTTATGCAGGAAACTGACAAAGGTTTGGGTAATGCACGTAAGAAACATATTATTAAATATCGGAACATCCGTTGTTAGTTTTTCATTTAAAACGCAGGCTTGAGAGGTTTGATTTATTCTCAAATTGTTTAAATGATAGAAACTTCAAGGCAGTGACTTGCAGGAGAGTTTAGTTCATGCAGCACGCAGCATGAGTTCATTCTGATTTGGAGTTAATGCTGCCCCTTAAAAGTATTTTTCTTTCCTCCATTTTCATTGGTTACTCGTTAGTTAAAAATTGCATAGACTGGAGGAAAACCTCTCAGAAGCCGAGTCAGAGAGAAATTCTTGTCAACCCAAAGAAGGATCTGGAGAGGGTGTCCAATTGCAGTGAGTTTTATGAGAAGCGGGAGGAGAAATTTAAGGATATATTTTTTCGTTCAGAGGGCATTTGATGATTATTTGCACAGGAGCAATGTGCAGGGGTACGGGGAAAAGGCAGGGAAATGGCATTCAGCTACGATGCTTGTTTGGAGACTTGGTGCTGACACGATGGGCCAAATGGCCTCCTTCTGTGCTGTAACCATTCTATGGTCCTGTGATGTTGGCTAGGCCCAGCATTTATTGCCCATCCCTAATTGCCCCTTGAGAAGGTGGTGGTGAGCTGCCTTCTTGAACCGCTGCAGTCCATGTGGTGTAGGTACACCCACTGTGCTGTTAGGGAGGGAGTTCCAGGATTTTGACCCAGCGACAGTGAAGGAACGGCCGATATATTTCCAAGTCAGGATAGTGAGTGACTTGGAGGGGAACCTCCAGGTGGTGGGGTTCCCAGGTACCTGCTGCTCTTGTCCTTCTAGATGGTAGTGGCCGTGGGTTTGGAAGGAGCTGTCGAAGGAGCTTTTGTGAGTTGCTGCAGTGCATCTTGTAGATGGTACACACGGCTGCCACTGTGCGGTGGTGGGAGTGAATGTTTGTGGAAGGGGGAGCAATCAAGTGAAGCTGCTTTGTCCTGGATGGTGTTGAGCTTCTTGAGTGTTGTTGGAGCTGCACTCATCCAGGGAAGTGGAGAGTATTCCATCACACTCCTGACTTGTGCCTTGTAGATGGTGGATGCAGCAGAAAGGGCTAACAGAATGGATATACTCATGAATGACATAGAATAGATGATGAGGTATCACTGGCATTAGTCAGGCATGTGTCAGACTCAAAGAGAACGAAAGGTTAGAATACCATGCACAGGAGTAACATCACTACTCTGTAACCTGTTTAAGATGTAATATGAATGCATAAGTATCAGGGTATGACCACAGCCTGTCCAGTAACCAAGAACCACGCCTGGAGTCCACAGATAGAAGGACCAGCTCAGAACATAGAATCATAGAATTTACAGTGCAGAAGGAGGCCATTTGGCCCATTGAGTCTGCTCCGGGCCTTGGGAAAGAGCACCCAACTTAAGCTCCATGCCTCCACCCGATCCCCTTTATCCCTGTAACCCCTCCTAACCTTTTTGGACACTAAGGGACAATTTAGCATGGCCAATCCACCTAACCTGCACATCTTTGGACTGTGGGAGGAACCTGGGACTCTGGAGCTGTGAAACAACAGTGCTAACCATTGTGCCACTGCGCTTGCGGCAGCAGTGGAGACATTGGCGTAAGAAATACTTTGGAGGGCAGCACGGTGGCCTAGTGGTTAGCACAACTGCCTCACGGCGCTGAGGTCCCAGGTTCGATCCCGGCTCTGGGTCACTGTCCGTGTGGAGTTTGCACATTCTCCCCGTGTCTGCGTGGGTTTCGCCCCCACAACCCAAAAATGTGCAGAGTAGGTGGATTGGCCACACTAAATTGCCCCTTAATAGAAAAAATAATTGGGTAATCTAAATTTAAAAAAAAAAAAGAAATACTTTGGTATGATTGACGGACCCACAGAGTCAAGAAAACCTTGATAGCAGCTCGTACTTACTCCTCGATGGAAGGAGGAAGCAAACTGGAGAGAGGTAACAATGACCAACCACAGCGAGCAGTTTCTGGCCTTACCCCGCTCGTTTGACTGCAGAGAGGCCAAAGATGGAAGTTATAGAAACACCATTCCCTTCTATATAGAACAGCATAAGTGTAGTCGCAGTGTGGAGGAGTACGCTGCAGATTTCAACACCATCCTTCAAGCTTTTGATACTTATTTTAGCCCAAAGCAAAACTCAGCAATACAGTGGGCAGGTTTTTAACCAAAGATGCCGATTATGGTGCCCGCCCACGCCAGCCATATTATGGGTCTGAGCTCTGGGGTGGGTGAGACAATGGTGGGTCCGGCTCGGAGGGAGCATGTAAAATGCAGCCCATAGTTTAATATTGTTGTTAAAAAGTAGATAGAATATTTGGGGGGAGATTTATAAAGAGTTAACAGAGCAAAAATGCCAATGTAGGACAATGTGGAGAAGTGTGAGCTTATGCACTTTGGAAGGAGGAATGGAGTCATAGACTATTTTCTAAACAGGGAAATGCTTCAGAAATCAGAAGCACAAAGGGACTTGGGAGTCCTTGTTCACGATTCTCTTAAGGTTAATGTGCAGGTTCAGTCGGCAGTTAAGAAGGCAAATGCAATGTTAGCATTCATGTCGAGAGGGCTAGAATACAAGACCAGGGATGTACTTCTGAGGCTGTATAAGGCTCTGGTCAGACCCCATTTGGAGTATTGTGAGCAGTTTTGGGTCCCGTATCTAAGGAAGGATGTGCTGGCCTTGGAAAGGGTCCATAGAACATAGACCATAGAACAGTACAGCACAGAACAGGCCCTTCGGTCCTCGATGTTGTGCCGAGCATTGTCCGAAACCAAGATCAAGCTGTCCCACTCCTTGTCATTCTGGTGTGCTCCGTGTGCCTATCCAATAACCGCTTGAAAGTTCCTAAAGTGTCCGACTCCACTATCACAGCAGGCAGTCCATTCCACACTCTAACCACTCTCTGAGTAAAGAACCTACCTCGGATATCCCTCCTGTGTCTCCCACCCTGAATCTTATAGTTATGACAGAGGAGGTTCACAAGAATGATCCCTGGAATGAAGAACTTGTCGTATGAGGAACGGTTGAGGACTCTGGGTCTGTACTCGTTGGAGTTTAGAAGGATGAGGGGGGATCTTATTGAAACTTACAGGATACTGCGAGGCCTGGATAGAGTGGACGTGGAGAGGATGTTTCCACTTGTAGGAAAAACTAGAACCAGAGGACACCATCTCAGACTAAAGGGACGATCCTTTAAAACAGAGATGAGGAGGAATTTCTTCAGCCAGAGGGTGGTGAATCTGTGGAACTCTTTGCCGCAGAAGGCTGTGGAGGCCAAATCACTGAGTGTCTTTAAGACAGAGATAGATAGGTTCCTGATTAATAAGGGGATCAGGGGTTATGGGGAGAAGGCAGGAGAATGGGGATGAGAAAAATATCAGCCATGATTGAATGGCGGAGCAGACTGGATGGGCCGAGTGGCCTAATTTTTTTAGAACAGTACAGCACAGAACAGGCCCTTTGGCCCTCGATGTTGTGCCGAGCAATGATCACCCTACTCAAGCCGACATATACCTATACCAGTAACCCAACAACCCCCTTTAACCTTATTTTTTAGGACACTAAGGGCAATTTAGCCTGGCCAATCCACCTAACCCACACATCTTTGGACTGTGGGAGGAAACCGGAGCACCCGGAGGAAACCCACGCACACATGGGGAGGACGTGCAGACTCCGCACAGACAGTGACCCAGCCGGGGATCGAACCTGGGACCCTGGAGCTGTGAAGCATTTATGCTAACCACCATGCTACCGTGCTGCCCCAAATAATTCTGCTCCTATATCTTATGTTCTTATCAATGATAAGAAGGACCATCTCAGAACAGTGAGCAAGCTTTGGGGAGGCAGGGAATGAATTACACACCACAGAATTCCCAACCTCTGACCTGCTCTTGGGGCAGGTCAAACCACGCAGGAGAAAATAAATCTGCTTTTCCCTCAGCTTAAATATCAGTGAGAAGGGAAGAGGACTATCTGATTGGCTGAAGCAGTTGGGGATTGCAGACCATTGGATGAAACCTCCAGGAATACGTCCAATAAGAATCCTCCAGGAATATGTCCAACAAATGTTGGCGACCTTCGCCAGTGGTGGAGGACAGCAGCGATCTCCGAGAGTTGTCAAGGAGTTTTACGACACAGAAAGAGGCCCTTTGGCTCACTGTGTCACCCGAGGCTCATGGTCACATGGTTGGAGGAGGTTACAGATTAAGATAAGGAAGCCATGGAGGAATTTGAAAACGCAGATGAGAATTTTAACGGTGTGACATTTGGCGGATCGTCATCCCATATGATTCAGCGAGGACAAGGGCAAAAGGGATTTGGTGTAAACTAGGATACAGGCAACAGAGTTTTTTTATGAGCTGGAGCTTATAGAGGGTGGAATATTAGAATGGCCGACCAGAATAGCATTGTAATACTTGCGACTTGAGAATACTTGAGAAATGCCGTGTTGTGACTTAGATCAATGAGTAATGGGTTAATTCTTTGGCGATTTCTCTGAAGATGCTCCGTGTTACTCGTCATGGGTTCTGTGGGTTCTTGCGTGGCTAATTATCCCGGTCCTTGGGCCGTATCTTTGACCGCACTTTTGCAGGTATTTGTGGGAGGTGAGATCGATCCTTCGACTCCTTTCCCAGGCTCCTTTGCAAGGCATCCTCTTGCTGTCCAGTCTCCTCGAAGAATTGGGCCTCTTCAATCTGGAGGTTCCTCCTAATGGGTCTCTTCTGGGCAAGGGTCTCCCAGGAGTCGCCCTCCATGTTGCATTTCTTAAGCCTTCAGGGTATCTTTAAAGCCTTCCTTGAGCTGAGTGAAGAAGATTTGCTTTGGCAGTCAGGTCTCTGATATCCGAAGCACACGGCCGGTCCAGCAGAGTTGGTTTCGGATGATCATGACCTCGATGCTGGTGCTCTTGGCCTTTCAAGGACACTGATGTTAGTACGCCTGTCAGTACGCCAGCTGATGAGGAGAATCCGTCTCAGACAGCGTTGATGGTACTGCTCTACGGCCTTGAGGTGGGGTCTGTACGTAGCCCAAGATTCTGAGACGTATGGAAGAGTTGGGAGGATGGCCGCCTTTTACACAAGGAGGTTGGTGTCAGCTCGGATGTCGCGGTTGTCAAAGACTCTTGTCCTTTGGCATCCAAAGGAGGCGATGGTGGATTAGATATGATGTTGGATTTCCGTATCGATGTCAGCCTTAGAGGAGATGTGGCTCCCCAGGTATGGAAAACATTCCCCGTGTGGGAGAGTTTCTCCATTGATCTTGATGCAGGGAGAGACCGGATCTTGCCCTGGGATGAGTTGGTAAAGGACTTGAGTCTTCTTGAACTTGAGGCTGAGACTGATTCATTGGTATGCTTCCACATAGGGTGAGAGAGTGAAGATGGCAATTTCATGCACATGTTGAAGTTCTACGAGTGATGTCAGGGTTGCTTTCCTCTTGAAAAGTTTTACGTCCATCCTGTAGATGATGTCCATTCCACTGGGAAGCCTGATCTTGACAAGGTCAAGTATGGTGGCAATGAAGACTCCAGTCTTGATCTCAAAGGTTTCTGTCTTATTTCCATCGGTGAGGACTATCGCTGACACCTTGTCATGAATGTTTTGGAGGATGTTGATGAATTTCTCTGGACAGCTGGCCTTTGACAGGGTCTTCCATAGCATTTCTCGATTTACCGAGTCAAAAATCGTGGTCAGATCGATGAAGGTGATGTGGAGTGGCTAACATTGCTGCTGACCTTTCTCTTGCAGTTGCCAAGCAGTGAAAATCATGTCCGCTCTTCCGTGGTTTGGTTGGAAGCCCCACTGGTTTTCCGGAAGGATTTCTTCAGAGACTGGGAGAAGACAGCTAGAAAGGATACGGGCAATGATCTTCCCGACGATGGAGAATAGGGAGGTCCTTCGGTAGTTCCCACAGTCCGCTTTGTCTCCTTTTTGGAAGATGGTGGTGACGTCGCAATCCCTGAGGTCGTCAAGAATTAATTTTCTGTCCCAGACTTTCCGCAACAGCTGATGGAGATGACAGGTAATGTCTTCTCCTCCAAGTTTGAAAATCTCTGCTGGGATCCCATCCAATCCTGTGGCTTTTCCATTCTTCACGTGTTTAATGGCGGCTTCGACTTTGTCCACGCTTGGCGGGAATCAAAGATCATCTGTGATGGAGAGTCGGGGAATTACCTCAAACACGGCCTCATCTATGGTTGCATCATGTTTTAGGAGTTCTTTCAAGTGTTATCTCCATCGAAGGGCAATTTTGTTGAAGAGGGTTCTGTTCCTACTCTGCGTCGGTTTGAGGTGTCGGGTATTGAGCCCATACATTGTCTTTGTGTCACTAAAGAAGCCTGGGTGTCATGCTTGTTAGTGAGGAGTTACAGCTCCTTAGCTTTCTCAGTCCACCATTGGTTCTTCATTTCCCGAGATCTTCCATGTACCTCCGCCGTGGCTAATCGATGAGCTCTCTTCCTTGCCGTGCTGGTTGTATCATTTTGCCAGGCACATAAAGCGTTCCTCTCCTTGTCGATGAGGTCTTGGATGGTGTGGTTGTTCAAGTTGAACCAGTCTTGGTGTTTCCTGGTCTTGTAGCTGATGTTTTCTTCTGTTGCTCGTTCTGGGTGAGTGTGCTTTACACTCAATTTGGCTCTGTTTTATTCCTTAGCTCTAGAGTCGCCAGGTATCGTTAAGATACCGCCACAAGATTCAAGTTCAAGTTCAGACCAATAACTCAATACAGTCCTGGGACCTGACTTTTATAGGTCCCAGGGGCTTTGCGTCCTTCTGGGTGGACGCTCTCTAAACCTGCAATCGATTGGGTCTCTTCCCAATCGATTGATTTGAATTTCCCCAATAACGGGGCCGTTCCTCGATCACTGGGCGGTTCCTTCCACCTTATTGGTGTCCTTTGTCTCAGACTCCACTGGCGCCAGAATGCCTGACCTTCCATAGAATGTAGCGATTGCAGTTAACTGTTGTGTCCATTGTGCCTGGGAATTACCGTGAATCGCTCACTTAATATGCGCAGCTCGTTAGTTACAATTCTGTCTGGTTTCTGTAGCAGCTAGAATACAGGGGATTCTGCAAACTGCTTGTTTCTTTGCCAATGTCCATTTTTCCCTGTAACCTTTGCGTTCTTCCCTTTTGTGTGAGGAAGTGGCCAACCCAGGTGGCTACACTTCACAGCTTGAGATGGTGGCTGTCTTCAGCTCATCCCAGTTTTCCTCCACTCCTTTAGGATGAACACGTTGGAGATTTAGGAGAAGACATTATTGGAAGTTCACTAGCATCCTTGGCTCTTGAAGCCGCTCAATGTTGATCTTTATCTGAGCTGTTTCTTCATCTTCCGCTGCTTCTGGTGGAGTTTGATGGACATAGAGGGGCGGATGAGCCAGTGGTCTATCCAGCAGTCGTCAGCACTGGTCATCGCTTTGGGGATGAGGGCGTCTTTTTGGTCTCTGGATCGGACGATGATGTCGTTGATCATGTGCCAGTGCTTTGATTGCCGATGTCTCCAGGAAGTCTTGAACTTGTCCTTTTGGTGGAACAGTGTGTTAATGATGACAAGCTGGCGTTCCGAGCATTTGGCGAGCAGGAGAACCCAGTTGGAGTTGCAATTCCCAACTCCTCCCTTTCCGATGGTTCCTCTCCAGATTTGGGAGTCCTTTCCAACCCTGCTGTTGAAATCCCCAAGGAGGATGATCTTATCTTCATTGGGAATGTTGAAGAATATGGTGTCCACGTTGGAGTGGGAGCCTTCGTGGACTCATCATTGGCCTCAAGGGTTGGGGCGTAGGCACTCACGACTGTTGCCTGCTGGTTCCTGGCAAGTTTTAGACGGAGGGTCATGATGCCAACAGGGAACTCGGAGAGTCAGTCGATGTTTTTGTTCTTGATGGAGATACCAATTCCATGCGTCCTGAGCTGATCCTTGGGTTGTCCTCTTCAGAAGAAGATGTAACAACCGCCATCTTCCCTCAGCGGCCCTTTGCTTGTTCTTCGGGGCTCTTGCAAGGCAGCGACGTCAATGTTGAAGTGCCCGGGCTCATGGCCCATTAGTTCAGTTCTCCGATCCGATTGATTGTTGTGTTGTGCCGAGAAACACGGGGGAGATAATCATTCCTGTCTTGTTATGCTCTAGGCATAGCATAGGCAGCTTCCTTGTGGTGCACTTGACAAAGGAAGGTTCAGACGTGATGATAACTTCAACACGTTTATTAAACTATTTTCACTTCTCCTACTCAGGTTTGACACTACTGTTAATCCTTCTATAGCTACTCAGGCTGACGAACCAGTCTGCTACAATCCACGTGGTGGGTGTGATATTGAATCAACCCTGTGTCTGTACTCACTGAGAGTCTCCACTGGAAAGAGGAAGATCATGTGTGCTGTGTCCTTTTATATGAGTTGGTGTAATGCCCCCTGTGGCAGTATCACCTCTGTGTGTATCGTGAATGCCCATTGGTCGTGTCCTATCTAACTGTTCTATTGGTTGAGTGTCTGTGTGTCATGTCTCTGTTGCTCCCTCTAGTGTCTAGCTAGTCTACGTGTATTTACATTAACCCCTTGTGTATTTACAGTGATGCACATCACCACAATTCCCACTCCGTATGTCCCGCGTGGGATATTACGATGACTGAATCAAACTCCACCGCCCATGTGCCGATCCGAAGCGAGAGATTTACAGACCTCACGGTCCTGTCCTCGTCACCTCTCGCTGATCACGCTGGGCTTCTCTGTGGGGAGGGGGTGTTGCTGCTTTCCTCCAGGTAGACGCTTGTGCGTGACATTTTTCACGTGGGTATCCCCTTGCACATCAGCAGGCACACGAACCCTGACAGAGGGTAGGCCCAGTTTCAGTGGCAGGCGAACCTCGATCAGCGGAATACTCAATCCTCCCCACCACGGCAAGGTGGCAATCGAAGAGAAGGTATGGGTTAATCCATTTAAAGCCACGTCGGCACTTGCTGGCTTATAGAAACTATTCTGTGGCACAAGTATGTTATAGGGTCGAAAGGCACGGGTGAACGACATTAACTGCTGCATGGTAACAATTTATTTTCTGTGCGCCAGTGTTCTGGTGTGATCTGCTCACGCTGCGAGATAGCATTGCAAAATAAAACACGTGCTTTTAAAACAAATGCTGGACTTCAGATTGTTAGGTAATTGGTTCAAACCGGCGGGTCTTTGTTGCTCTCTGCAGAGGTCAGATGGCACTTGTTCAATCTTGTGTTGTGGTCCCTTGCGCTTGCATGGGACGAACGTGTGTGTGCGTGTGTGCCTGGTCACTGAGCTCCGCAGCATGACAGCACGGGGGCTCAGATGTCAAGCAGCTAGTCGGCCACAGGAGGAACATTACAACCCAGACCACCCCAAGGGAGGAGTTGTTGAAGGAGGAAGTAGTTCCAGATGGAGTTTGAATTTTTGTTGACCGGGAAGGCAGTGGATCAGTTGCCCTGGGTAAGGGGGCTCGTTTTAAGAGTATAGGTTAAATGTGGGGAAAGGTCAGGTGTTCCCCGGTAAGTTCCCAGGTCCAAGGAAAGGGATCTGGAGAAGTTGCCGTTTTGGCTGGTGAGATCGGGTTTCCGGTATCTGGGAATGTATGTGACGTATAGTTGGGCTCTGATGCAGGAGTTGAATTTGGCTAATTTTGCAGAGGGCTGAAGGAGGATTTAAGGAGGTGAGATTTTCCGTTATCGCTGGCAGGATGCATCCAAACCGTGAAGACAACGAGCCTCCCAAAGTCTTTATTCATTTGTCAGAATCTCTTGATTTTTTGTGAGGGTAAAAGGGATGATATTGGCCTTTATATGGGTAAGAGGCCTCGGATTCTGCGAGTATTTTCGAAGGGGGCAGGCGGTGGGGGGGTTGGCATTGCCAAGTATGATGAATTATTATTGGGCGGAAAATGGAGAGAAGGTTCGGAAATGGGTCGTGGAGGAAGTGTTGGCTTGGGGGTGGATGGAGGAGGCTTTGTGTATGGGGTCAAGTCTGAGGGCACTGGTGATGGCTCCACTTGCGCTCTCGTTGGCTAAATACCCTCCAAGCTCTTTGTTAAGAGTTTGGAATCAGCTTAAGCAACATTTTAAGTTAAAAGGCATGTTGCTGTGGGCGCCAATTTGTAGAAATGATAGATTTATTCCTGACGGGTTGGATTCAATGTACAGGGTTTGGGAACGGGAGGGAATAGAGAGGCTTATGGACGTGCTTGTGGAAGGTAGATTTGCAGAGTTATAGAAGATATAGAACAGTACAGCACGGAACAAGCCCTTCGGCCCTCGATGTTGTGCCGAGCAATGATCACCCTACTCAAACCCACTTATCCACCCTATACCCGTAACCCAACAACCCCCCCCCCCCGTAACCCAACAACCCCCCCCCCCGAAACCTTACTTTTTAGGACACTACGGGCAATTTAGCATGGCCAATCCACCTAACCCGCACATCTTTGGACTGTGGGAGGAAACCGGAGCATCCGGAGGAAACCCACGCACACACGGGGAGGATGTGCAGACTCCGCACTGACAGTGACCCAGCCGGGAATCGAAACTGGGACCCTGGAGCTGTGAAGCATTTATGCTAACCACCATGCTACCGTGCTGCCCCAAATAATTCTGCTCCTATATCTTATGTTCTTATCAATGATAAGAAGGACCATCTCATTATGCTAACCACCATGCTGCCGTGCAGCCCCTTGGGCGAGCTGGTAGAGAATTTCAGTTGCTGAAGGAGAACGGGTTCCTGTGCTTGCAGATTCGAAATTTTGTGAGGAAGGAATTGGCCGTGTTTCCGCGGTGACCACCCCTTTTATTGCGAGAAAAGACTGTGTCAGAGGATGAGGTAGACGAGGGAAAGGTCCCCGATATCTATGGGCAGTTAATAGAGAGGGAGAGGGCCCCGATATCTATGGGCAGTTAATAGAGAGGGAGAGGGCCCCGATATCTATGGGCAGTTAATAGAGAGGGAGAGGGCCCCGATATCTATGGGCAGTTAATAGAGAGGGAGAGGGCCCCGTTGGAGGAGATAAAATGCAAGTGGGAAGAGGAGCTGGGTTTTGGAGGGGGAGGTCTGGAGTGAGGTCTTGTGTAGGGTAAACTTGACCCCTTCCTGTGCGAGATTGAGTTTAATTCAATTTAAAGTGGTGCATAGAGCACACATGACAAAGATGAGTATGAGTGGGTTCTTTCCGGAGGTGGAGGACAGATGTGAGCAGTGTTTGCGGAGGCTGGGAACCGCACACATGTTTTCGTCTTGCCCGAAACTGGTGGAGTTCTGGGAGTCCTTTTCGGGGACAATCCTGTAGATTTTGGGGGTGAAGGTGGCCACGAGCCCATGCGTGGTGATATTTGGGGTATCGGAAGATTCCGATATATTATATTCAATTATATTAGAGTTACAAAGTGGGGCAGGTTGGGTGATATGGTGGAGGGGGTGTTTATAGTGTAAAATGTGTAAGGATGAAAAAACCTCCCCTCAATGTCCCTCAGTCCAAGGAGAACAACCCCAGCTTCTCCAACTCTAACCTTGGGGCTAAAATCCCCTCATGCCTGGAGCCAATCTGGCAAATCCCCCTCCGTACCCCCTCGAGGACCCTCAGATCCGAAAGTGATGTGACCAGAGCTGAACACAGTTGTAGCCTAACCAGAGTTGTATATGGGTTCAGTATAACTTCCCGAGGAGGTTTAGTGGTGCAGTGGGCAGTGTTCCTGCCTCTGGGTTTGAGCTCTACCCCAGGACTTGATGACCAAGGTGGTGTCGCGCTTGCAACCTGTCCACGAAATTCTAGCTGTGGGATTGGATATGAGTGTTTACCTCATGTGTCTGGAGGTGTAGAAGAGATGATAGATGGGTAATTTCCTTGCTTTTGTGCTCAAAGCCTCTGGGCCGGATTCTCCCTTGCCCGACGCCGATATCGTAATCGGTGATCGGACAGAGAACCGACACCTCAAATAGGAGCCGGTGCCGACTCAAAAATATTTGTTTTTAAATAGGAGCAGGTGCCAGTTTGACGCTGGTTAGCTAAGATGCGCCCCCTCCAAAATGGCGTAATCGAATCGTGCACCGTGTGCCGTTGCAACGGCGTTGGCGCGTCATTGGCAGGCCCTCCTGTGATGCTCCGCCCCCGATGGGCTGAGTTCCCGTCGGCGCGGGACACGGCGTGATGGCTGCGGACTGTGTCTAGCGCTGCCAAACCCGGCCGGGATCCATGCCGCTGGCCGGAGGCGGGGGGGGGGGGGGGGGGGGGGGGGGGGCTGGCTTCCGCGAGGGCTGGGGAGGGGGGGGCTGGTGGGGGTTGGCTTGTGGGGTCACGAAGGGCGGGTCGGGTCCCCGGCGCGGAAGGCGGGATTTTCACCTGCCGCCGCTGCTAGCCCTTCACCCGTCCTGAAATCGGTGAGGAGTCAGCGACGATTCTTTCACCGCAAACCTCCCGCAAATTCTCCATTCAAGCCCGCATTTAGCTGCTGAAACGGAGAATCCAGCCCTTTCTGAAGCCCAAGATAACCTATGCTTTTCTAACCCCTTTTCTCAACATGTCCTGCCACATTTATAGATTGCAACACATGAACCCCAGGTCCCTTAGTTCCTGCACACTCTTCCGAACTGGGCCATTAAGTCTGCTTGTTACATGTCCCATCAATATATGAGGTCGAATGTGCTGATACCCTGGTATCTAACAGTAGCATCCCATTCCCAATGGTTAGTGCAGTTGATTCTTGGGCAAGGTTGCACATGGTTCAACTGCACTTCAAAAGTTGTTGGATGTCCTTTCAGACCGTTATGGGTCCAACCCGCCACATCCTGCCCAAGGAAGCCACAGTTCTAACCTGCCATTTCCTGCTCAATGGGTCACATGTCAAGCCTGTCGTACCATCAGGGGGCCACCCCACCAGAGCTCGACTGGAGCAGCCCACAGCGGAACCTACCACCCTCATCTCAAGTAGTCCTAAACAAAGTCCCACCGTGCCATGCCAACATCTCCGTCCAATGTACACGCAGCCCCACAGATTGGGGACGCATTGGTTATGGTGTACCGGTATTGTCCCTGGACTAGTAATCCCGAGACCCAGGGTAATTCTCTGGGTTCAAATCCCACCACGGCAGATGGGGAAATTTGAATGCAATAAAATAAATCTGGAATTAAAAGCCCATTGTCGTAAAAACCCATCTGGTTCAATCTGCCACCCTAGTTTGGCCGACCTACATGTGACTCCAGACTCTGAAATGGCCAAGAAAACCACTCAAAGGCACCTCGGGATGGACAATAAATGCTGGCCCAGCCAGCGATGCCCTGGGTGATCAAAGATTGACTGCTGTGTGTGTGGTGTTGCCTCCCGCAGTGGTCAAGCTCAATGCCTTGCAGCAATGTGCCATTGGGATGCCAGGCAATGACTCCCGCATGCTACATGGCCCGCCCACCCACAGGAATCCAATTGGGATATGTGAACTGCTCACTTAACCATGATTGCCAATTCCATTAGCCATAGCCTTCAGCCACACGACCAGAGGCCTCCGCGGTCATTGGGAGTTATGGGTGGTTATTGGGCAAAAAAGCAGGGTTTGTTGCCCCCTGGAATGGGAATACACGGTCCAGGGGTTAGCTTGGGGGACCACACGCGGAAGACTCGCCCTTCCTCCCCCAATCAGCGACCTCGCCCCCCCCAGCAGAGCCCCCCCCTCCCCAGGGCGGCCTACCAACCGGGGCTCCGCCCACCACTTCCCCCAAGCACTGCAGCAGCACGGCCAGTGCCCCAGGCTCATTACCTGTCAGCAAAGATGGCTACTCACCTCCTCAGCTCCCTGCTGCAGCCCAGCCACCAGGCATATGTTTTTCAAAAGAAGTACTAATGGGGCCCAGCGTGACCATGTGCTGGGAGGCTGTTGGAATTAGGGTAGCGCCTGTTAATTGTTTGGCAATGGGCCTTAAGTGGTGATAATTTGATTCCCGCCACGTTACGGTGGGACCCCGGTTTTGCCTACGGGCGCGGGCTATCTGCGTCGCAAACGGTTTGGCACCTGGTGCGGATCGCGTGTTTGGCCTCTCCCGCTATTCACGGGCCTCGTCGCACTCTCGCTCGAGTGAAACAAGGTCAGAGAATCATGTCCTTGGGTGTGCTTGTACAAGGAATTCAGAAAGTTAGCAAGTACTGCAAGCCATTAGGAAGGTAAATGGCATGTTGGCCTTTATTATAAGGGGATCGGAGTACAGGAATAAAGAAATCTTGCGACGATTGGACAGAGGTTTGATGTGACCACATCTGGAATTCTGGGCGCGGCTTTGGTCTCCATATTTCAGGAAGGATACGCTGGCATTGGGGGGGGGGGCGGTACAGTGAAAATTCACTGGATTGCTCACTGGGATGAGGGGTTGTCCTGTGATAGGCTGAGTAACTGGGGTCGATACTCTCTGGAGTTTGGAACAATGAGAGGTAATCACATTGAAACATAGAAGATTCTGAAGGGGTTTGACAGGGTGGCTACTGAGAGATTGTTTCCCCCCCTGGCTGGGGTTTGACAGGGTGGATACTGAGAGATTGTTTCCCCCTGGCTGGGGTTTGACAGGGTGGATACTGAGAGATTGTTTCCCCCTGGCTGGGGTTTGACAGGGTGGATACTGAGAGATTGTTTCCCCCTGGCTGGGGTTTGACAGGGTGGATACTGAGAGATTGTTTCCCCCTGGCTGGGGTTTGACAGGGTGGATACTGAGAGATTGTTTCCCCCTGGCTGGGGTTTGACAGGGTGGATACTGAGAGATTGTTTCCCCCGGCTGGGGTTTGACAGGGTAGATACGGAGAGATTGTTTCCCCCTGGCTGGGGTTTGACAGGGTGGATACTGAGAGATTGTTTCCCCCCCCTGGCTGGGGTTTGACAGGGTGGATACTGAGAGACTGCTTCCCCCTGGCTGGGGTTTGACAGGGTGGATACTGAGAGATTGTTTCCCCCTGGCTGGGGTTTGACAGGGTGGATACTGAGAGATGTTTCCCCCTGGCTGGGGTTTGAAAAGGGTGGATACTGAGAGATTGTTTCCCCCTGGCTGGGGTTTGACAGGGTTGATACTGAGAGATTTTTTCCCCCCCTGGTGGGGTGTGACAGGGTGGATACTGAGAGATTGTTTCCCCCTGGCTGGGGTTTGACAGGGTGGATACTGAGAGATTGTTTCCCCCTGGCTGGGGTTTGACAGGGTGGATACTGAGAGATTGTTTCCCCTTGGCTGGGGTTTGACAGGGTGGATACTGAGAGATTGTTTCCCCCCCTGGCTGGGGTTTGACAGGGTGGATACTGAGAGATTGTTTCCCCCCCTGGCTGGGGTTTGACAGGGTGGATACTGAGAGATTGTTTCCCCCTGGCTGGGGTTTGACAGGGTGGATACTGAGAGATTGTTTCCCCCTGGCTGGGGTGTGACAGGGTGGATACTGAGAGATTGTTTCACCCTGGCTGGGGTTTGACAGGGTGGATACTGAGAGATTGTTGCCCCCTGGCTGGGGTTTGACAGGGTGGATACTGAGAGATTGTTTCCCCCTGGCTGGGGTTTGACAGGGTGGATACTGAGAGATTGTTTCCTGCCTGGCTGGGGTTTGACAGGGTGGATACTGAGAGATTGTTTCCCCCTGGCTGGGGTGTGACAGGGTGGATACTGAGAGATTGTTTCACCCTGGCTGGGGTTTGACAGGGTGGATACTGAGAGATTGTTGCCCCCTGGCTGGGGTTTGACAGGGTGGATACTGAGAGATTGTTTCCCCCTGGCTGGGGTTTGACAGGGTGGATACTGAGAGATTGTTTCCTGCCTGGCTGGGGTTTGACAGGGTGGATACTGAGAGATTGTTTCCCCCTGGCTGGGGTTTGACAGGGTGGATACTGAGAGATTGTTTCCCCCTGGCTGGGGAATCTACAACACGGGGGTCACAGTCTCGGGATAAGGAAACAATCATTTAGGACTGAGATGAGGAGAAATTTCTTCAACAAAGGGTTGTGAATCTTTGGAATTCTCTATCCCAGATGATTGTGGATGCTCGTTCGCTGAATAGATTTAAGGTCGAGATAGTCAGATTATTGGTCTCTCAGGGAATTATGGGATATGGGGAGTGAGTGGGAATGTGGAGTTGTACCTGAAGATCAGCCACGATCATATTGACTGGCGAGACAGGCTCGATGTGCCGAATGGCCTCCTCCTGCTCCTGTTTCTTATGTTCTTATGAACATCGAACACTAGTTTGGCCCTAGTCTGGAGTATTGTGTCCAATTCTGGGTGCCACGTCGTAGGAAGGATGTGAAGACTTTGGAGAGGGTATTGAAGAGATTTCCTGCAATGGCTCTGGGGATGACAGTCACATGGAGGGACTGGAGAATCTGAGGTCGTTCTCCTCACTGTAGAAAAGGCTGAGGAGAAATTCAGTCCAGGCGTTGGAAATTGGAAAACACAGCGGAACAGTTTTGAAAGGCAGAAGGGTCAATGACCAGAAGGGGGGGGAGTTCCCTGTTCAGTGTCCCACCCAAAAAAGACTGGCCCCTCCAAAAGAGCAGCACTCTCTGAGGGAGGGAATCCTCGAGTGACCTCGCACCTGTGCTCACACTGCATTAAGTTGGCACAATCGGCTATGGAATGTTGTGGCTTGATTATAAACTCGCACTCCTGCCTAGCTGGGCCCTGGGCCAGGAGCTTCACCTCTCAAAATGACCCTTTTAAAAATACCAGCCAACAGATACAATGCAGGATGACCACATTCTGGGAATCGATCCTAATTATAGCGGTACCTTGGTATCCCCATCACCCAGGCCATACACGATTTCGCTTTTTTTTCTTGGCGAGTGTTGTTTTTTTATTGGAATGATGCAAGAGATGGGAATTCCATCGACGTCAATGGGAGTCTGAATTGACGTCCTTCTGAGCTGGGTTTGGCTGTACAAAGCTGCATTTTTCTGGCAAGAACAGAAAGGAAGTGTAGTATTACAATCCGGTCCAACAGCATTTAGCTAGTTATGACCTGGAATGCATAAACCGCTGTTTGCTCAAACAGAGGGACTACTGTGGAATGAAGAACAGAAGAAAGCCTCAATTTAATTACACTGCAAGTCTTATTGTGCACTGTCACAAGCTATGCTTCTTTCCTCCTCCTGGTGGCAATAATGGAAAATCAAAATTGTAAGTACAAACACCATTCAAGCTGCTCGACTGTTAAGCTTTGTTTTAGATCGGGGGGGGGGGCATGCATTTTAAATGTGGCCAGTGTTATTATTTGCAACGCTCTCCAACAATCGTGACTTGTCCCCATATATGGTGGCAGGTTCCTGCTTCTTTGAGCTCACTTAAAGGCGCATTGTCTTGCAAGGAGATAAACAAGACGATTAGATGGCGTACGTCACGCGTCGAAAAGTGTTGTCACAGGAGTTGCACTCCCTGAACCTTTCCCTCTCAATCGAAAAGTGGCTTTGCCATTCGCTTTGCCGAAGATGGTGCCTCTTTAATTGCACCAAAGAATGTGCGGTAATGAGGCTTGTTAAACTGCTGGAGGAATGTGTGCTGGACGATTGTGCAACTTCACACAGTCATGAGAAACTGTAACTGGGCAATGATCTCCCAGCGAATTGCTGGGATAGACCGTAAATCGTGTGCATTTTGATGTTGTTCAGTCTGTGCCCTGCGTCCAGGTTCCCCAAGTGGTTTTAGCAGATACACGATGTGGGATTGAGCTCTTGCAGGCAGAGGGCAGCACTGCCCTCACCCAATTTCACCCAATCACCCAATGCTAAATCACCCAATTTCAATCCTCAATCAATGGGGAATGCTGCACGTTCCACGGCAGCTTGCAAAGGCAGCCAGGATTCCCACTTCTCCCTTGCTGGAAGTGTGGTTGGTTGACCGAATAGTTGGTTGACCTGGGCTCACACATGATGAAAGAAAAATACCCGCTTGGGGCAAGTTAATGCAAAGCTGTCCTTTAAAAAGGCACCCCCCCCCCCCCCCCCCCCCCCCCCCCGAGCGAGGGAAAAAAAAGGTCAGAGAAACTGTGCAAAGAAAGCCCCCAAAGCAAGGAACACAACACAAAATGACCAAATTCCAGCCTCAAACTTGTTTAGTTTTTTAAAAACATGTATTCTTTCATGAAATGTGGGTGTCGTAGGCAAGGCCGCATCCCTAATCCATAGAATCCATATGGAGCAGAAGGAGGCCATTCGGCCCATTGAGCCTGCACTGGCCCTCTGAAAGAACACTCTGCCCAGGCTCACTCCCCTGCCCTACCCAATAACCCCACCGAACCTTTGGACACTCAGGGGCAATTTAGCATGGCCAATCCACCTAACCTGCACATCTTTGGACTGTGGGAGGAAAGCGGAGCACCCGGAGGAAACCTACGCACAAACGGGGAGAACGCGCAGACTCCGCACAGATAGTGACCCAAGCCGGGAATCGAACCGGATCCTAGGTGCTGTAAGGCAGCAGTGCTAAGTACTGTGCCACCGTGCTGCCCGTAATTGCCCTTTGAACGTTGAATGGCTTGCTTGGAGTCACCCACATCGCTGTGGGATCTGGAGTCACATGTAGGCCAGACCGGGTAAGGACGGCAGATTTCCTTCCCTAAAGGACATTAGTGAACCAGATGGGTCTTTACAATGATTACATGCATGGTCACTCTTACTGAGACTAGCTTTTCAATTCCACATTATTAATCAAATTCCATTGGTAGCCCATGGTGGGATTTGAAACCGTGCCTCCAGAACATTAGCCTGAGTAGCTGAATTACTAATCCACTCTGATCCCCCCCCCCCCTCCAAGTTTCAATGTTGGACCATCACCTTGCTCCAAAACAGAGCTGCAGCATTTACAAATATATAGAAGTGAAAAGGAAACCGACGTTTAACGTCAAATTGGATGAATTATAAGTGAAAAATAAAATTCCCAGTGCTCTCTGAGATAGTTGGAGCATCACATTATTCTCCGTGTTTTGTTTTAAAAAATCTTCCTTGGGATGTGGGTGTCGCTGGCTAGGCCCAGCATTTATTACCATCTCTAATTGGCCCTTGTGAAGGTGGTGGTGAGCTGCCTTCTTGGACCGCTGCAGTCCATGTGGTGTAGGCCCACCCACCGTGCTGTTAGGGAGGGAGTCCAGGATTTTGATCCAAAGACAGTGAGGGTGCGACAGAATGTAATGGCTACAAGAGGGCAGCAGGGTAGCATGGTGGTTAGCATCAATGCTTCACAGCTCCAGGGTCCCAGGTTCGATTCCCGGCTGGGTCACTGTCTGTGTGGAGTCTGCACGTCCTCCCCCTGTGTGCGTGGGTTTCCTCCGGGTGCTCCGGTTTCCTCCCACAGTCCAAAGATGTGCGGGTTAGGTGGATTGGCCATGCTAAATTGCCCGTAGTGTCCTAAAAAGTAAGGTTAAGGGGGGGTTGTTGGGTTACGGGTATAGGGTGGATACGTGGGTTTGAGTAGGGTGATCATGGCTCGGCACAACATCGAGGGCCGAAGGGCCTGTTCTGTTCTATGTTCTATGTTCTAAGAGCAGGTCAGAGGCTGGGAATCCTGTGGTGAGTAACTCACCTCCTGACCCCACCAAAGCCTGTCCACCATCTACAACGCACAATTCAGGAGTGTGATGGAATACTCTCCACTTGCCTGGATGAGTGCAGCTCCAGCAACACTCAAGAAGCTCAACACCATCCAGGACAAGGCAGCCCCGCTTGATCGTCACCCATCCACCACCTTAAACATTCACTCCCTCCACCACCGACGCACAGTGGCAGCCGTGTGTACCATCTACAAGATGCACTGCAGTAACTCACCAAGGTTCCTAAGACAGCACCTTCCAAACCCACGACCTCTACCATCTAGAAGGACAAGGGCAGCAGATACCTGGGAACCCCACCACCTGGAGGTTCCCCTCCAAGTCACTCACTATCCCGACTTGGAAATATATCACTGTTCCTACACTGTCACTGGGTCAGAATCCTGGAACTCCCTCCCTAACAGCACTGTGGGTGTACCTACACCACGTGGTCTACTGCGGTTCATGAAAGTGGCTCACCACCACCTTCAAGAGCAATTAGGGATGGGCAACAAATGATGGCCTAACCAGCGACGCCCACATTCCACAATTAAGTTAAAAAAGAAAGTCAAGGTTGGCTGAAGATTGTCGTCATGGCCTGATTTGTGCGGCTGGTAAATAGGGAAGTGTTTGGATCACTGGGTGTGATTCGTGACGTTGAATAGGTTGTATGTGACCGTATTTCACTTTCAAAGCATGTTTTCTAGTGTAGCACTGAGCTAAGGCACTGCCAGAAGGGAAGCAAAGGAGACAGAAATGAAGAGCCTGCCATTTTAATGAGAGGAACCATCTGACATTCCTGCAGTGAAATGTGGCAAAGGGAAAAAAACGACTCCTGGGCCCCCATGGCAGGAAGTCTCAGAAGAGCCTCTTGGTGTGACATGTGGAGGAAGCTGGCAATGGCACCTAGCGCCACCTCTCTCATGCCCCCCCCCCTCCTAACCCACCCTTCCTGTAGGACTGCTGCCAGGTTTAGTGGTCTGATGAACGCAGGCCGATGCTACCTGGGAGATGCCCCTCAAATGCCAGCCACAATCTAACGGTTCAGTTACAGGAGAACGCTGTGAACTGTGCCCATGAGGGAGGCATCCCAGGCACAAGAGAGCTGAAGTAAGGGCCAGGCCATGTGGAGCTGCTGTGAAGACGCACATCGCACAATTGGCCGCAGTTTATCCTCCGCCAGTCACTGGACTCTCAGACGTTGAGTATATATTTAAGACCGAGATCAATAGATTTTACACCGAGGAAATACAGATATGGAAATAGGGCAGATTAGAAACTTGAGGAAGCAGTAAGAGAACAGAGGTTTATTTAACTATTTACAATATTCTGCTCAAGGCAGCAACTCGCTCCCAGTACAGTGCTTGCTGGGAGAACTAACCACACCAGGCCCTGCTTTGGGCCGGTTATTTAGTTTGTCTGCAACATGGTCCAGCTGGGTGGCTTCCGCCCCCTATCTCGGAAGCTCGTACTCCACAAGTTCAATGGGGAGATCAACAATGGTTTCTCCCTGGTCCTTGTGGGGGCTATAACAGGCATTGATTGACGGAGCAGGCCCAAGATGCCGAATGGCTTCCTCCAGCTCCTATTTCTTACGTTCGCATGGGTCGGCAGTGAGTTAGACACACCGCTAAAGAGTTGCCATGGCTGCGCTGCTCCTTTGCCCCCTGCGTCACCAGCTTGATGGACATGAGGAGATAAAGGGATTTAGGGAGGGGCTTCGAGGGTACAAACTATGGCTGAAAGCACAGTTGTCAGTGGTGTGGTGAAGGGGTGCGGAATGCACTGGAGGGCAGAGTCAGAGGGATGGGGGTGGAGGGGATCGGGGGAGGAATTTATCGGGCTGAAGGAGATTAAAGGAAGGCGCAAAGCGGGGCGTGATTTTCCTGTCATGCCCACAGCTGAGATTTTCCAGGGCCGGCAAAAGTGAATGGACTTCCGGCTCGTGAACTTTTCCATTTTCTCCTGCAACGAGATCCTGGCCTAAGGCTTCTAAATTTGAACTCTCGGAGATTGGCAGTCAACGCAGATAGAGCCAAGAATGGAGGTGAATGACAACCAGGACTTGGGATGAGCTATGGGTGGCAGAGATTTGAGTGAGTTTGAGTTTTTGAAGGGGAGAGGATGGGTGAGCAGCCAAAATTAAAGAGATATTTACGGCCGTGAATCTCTCAGTCCCAGGAGCTCAGGACAATGTCCTCTGCCCAACCCATCTTCAGCTGCTTCATCAATGATCTTCCTTCCACGGTAAAGTCAGATGTGGGGATGTTCAGTGATGATTGCATGCACAATGTTCAGCATCATTCGTGACTCCTCAGACACTGAAACAGTTAATGCTCAAATGTAGCAAGACCTGGACAATTCCCAGGCTTGGGGCTGACATGTAACTTTTGCGCTACACACGTGCCAGGCAATGACCATTGCCAATAAGAGAGAATCAAACCATCGCCCCTTGACATTCAATGGCATTACCATCGCTGAATCCCCCACTATCAACATCCTGGGGGTTACCATTGATCAGAAACTGGTCTGGACCCAGCCATATAAATACTGTGGCTACCAGAGCAGGTCAGAGGCTGGGAATCCTGCAGAGAGTAACTCACCTCCTGAGCCACCCCCCCCCCCCCCCCCCAAATCCTGTCCACCATCTACAAGGCACAAGTCAGGAGTGTGATGGAATACTCTCCACTTGCCTGGATGAGTGCGGCTCCAACAACACTCAAGAAGCTCAACACCATCCAGGACAAAGCAGCCCCGCTTGATTGGCACCCCATCCACAGACATTAAGGGCAGCACGGTAGCATTGTGGGTAGCACAATTGCTTCACAGCTCCAGGGCCCCAGGTTCGATTCCGGCTTGGGTCACTGTCTGTGTGGAGTCTGCACGTCCTCCCCGTGTGTGCGTGGGTTTCCTCCGGGTGCTCCGGTTTCCTCCCACAGTCCAAAGATGTGCAGGTTAGGTGGATTGGCCATGCTAAATTTCCCTTAGTGTCCAAGATTGCCCTTAGTGTTGGGTGGGGTTACTGGGTTATGGGGATAGGGTGGAGGTGTTGACCTTGGGTAGGGTGCTCTTTCCAGGAGCCGGTGCAGACTCGATGGGCCGAATGGCCTCCTTCTGCACTGTAAATTCTATGAAATCCACTCCCTCCATCCACAGTTGCCGCGTGTGTACCGTCTACAAGATGCACTGCAGCAACTCACCAAGGCTCCTTAGGCAGCACCTTGCAAACCCACGTCCACTACTATCTCGAAGGACCAAGGCAGCAGACGCATGGGAACACCACCACCTGGAGGTTCCCCTCCAAGTCACTCACTATCCTGATTTGGAAATATATCGGCCGTTCCTTCACTGTCACTGGGTCAAAATCCTGGAGCTCCCTCCCTAACAGCACTGTGGGTGTACCTACACCACATGGACTGCAGCGGCTCAAGAACACAGCTCACCACCACCTTCGCAAGGGGCAATTAGGGATGGGAAATAAATGCTGGCCTAGCCTGGGAAGCTGAAAACAACCAGAATAATCTTCATGGTTCCTTCTTCTGACAACCAGATGACAAGACGCCCCTAATATTTGGAAGAAAGATGCGATTGACTTCAGGATTTGACAGAATCATCTCTTCAGTAGACATAGATGTAATGGTGATGTAGTGGTATTGTGTCTGGACTGGTAATCCCGAGACCCAGGGTAATATTCTGCGGACTAGGTTCGAATCCCACCATGAAACCAGACTTTAATAGAAATCTGGAATTAAAAGTCTAATGATAACCAAGAAACCATTGTTAATTGTTCTAAAAACCCATCTGGGTCACTAATGTCCTTTAGGGAAGGAAATCTGCCGTCCTTACCCATTCTGGCCCACAGCACCCTTAATTAAATACCCCTCTGAAATGGAGGGCAGCAGTTAGGGATGGGGAATAAATAAATGCCCCCATCCTGTAAATTAATAATAAAAAATAGGCAAACATGGATTGAGTAAAAGCCCACCCATTCCTTCAACTGACAGGTGGCACCTGCTCTGTCATGGACCCATTTAAATCTATTGACAAACTATTCCCCCATGATCAACAAACAAATCAAACAAGCCAGATTACTGACCTATGCAACGTAGTACATTATGCATTTTTGACTGTTCGTTGACATGACATTTTTAAAGTTCAATTCGTGGAAGAGTCACCATATTCCTCGCTGCATTTAATCTCTCAATCTGATCACGGTCCGGCATATTCTTCAGTGAGTGCTCAACTTCAATATTTGAATTGACTTAAATCTATGCAAATAAGATGCTCATCCAGAGCGAGCAATGAAGTGAATGTTCCACGTGTGACAGAGGGAAGACTTTTTAACATTGTCTTGTAATTTCAATTTTTTTTGGGGACCCTTTTTTGTACTGCTTCTGCCCTTGTTATTTTTGTGCTCGAGCTTTTTCTTTCCGTTAAGGTTGAAACCAAAGGAAGCTGACTTTAACTGAAGCATTTCCAAGACTTCCGTTGGACAAGAAATGGTTAAATAAAAAGCGGGACATTTGAAAATAAAAGACATTCCTGAAATACAACATTTCCCGGCAGGTTAAGAAGTGTCTGAAAACATCTGAGGAGCAAAATGCCGTTTCCAAGATGGCCGCCAAGAAAACTGTGACTAAAACTCCAGCAAATGGCACCAAGAGTGGAGAAGGTTTTGACTTGGAGCCGAAAGGAGGGGCCTGGGTGAGTAACCTGGCTGAATTCCTGAGGCGAGAGAAGGTTGCATTCGCCTTGAGGTGGGAGCTTTTTATTGATTTCTTGAAGGCGGTTTATAGAATTAGAATTAGAATTTACAGTGCAGAAGGAGGCCATTCAGCCCATCGAGTCTGCACCGGCTCTTGGAAAGAGCACCCTACCCAAGGTCAACAACTCCACCCTATCCCCATAACCCAGTAACCCCACCCAACACTAAGGGCAATTTTGGACACTAAGGGCAATTGATCATGGCCAATCCACCTAACCTGCACAACTGGGGCTGGTTTAGCACACTGGGCTAAATCGCTGGCTTTTAAAGCAGACCAAGGCAGGCCGGCAGCACGGTTCAATTCCCGTACCAGCCTCCCCGAACAGGCACCGGTATGTGGCGACTAGGGGCTTTTCACAGTAACTTCATTGAAGCCTACTCATGACAATAAGCGATTTTCGTTTCTGGGCAGCACGGTAGCATGGTGGTTAGCATCAATGCTTCACAGCTCCAGGGTCCCAGGTTCGATTCCCGGCTGGGTCACTGTCTGTGCGGAGTCTGCACGTCCTCCCCGTGTGTGCGTGGGTTTCCTCCGGGTGCTCCGGTTTCCTCCCACAGTCCAAAGATGTGCAGGTTAGGTGGATTGGCCAGGCTAAATTGCCCTTAGTGTCCTAAAAAAATAAAGTTAATGGGGGTTGTTGGGTTACGGGTATAGGGTGGATATGTGGGCTTGAGTAGGGTGATCATTGCTCGGCACAACATTGAGGGCCGAAGGGCCTGTTCTGTGCTGTACTGTTCTAATTCTAAAAAAAAAATCTTTGGACTGTGGGAGGAAACCGGAGCACCCGGAGGAAGTGCAGACTCCGCACAGACAGTGACCCAAGCCGGATCGAACCTGGGCGCCTGGAGCTGTGAGGCGATTGTGCCATCCACAATGCTACCATGCCATCTTTGTCTGGCTTGGCCGACATGTGACTCCAGACCCACAGCAAAATGTGGTTGACTCTCAAAATGGCCACTCAGTTCAAGGGCAATTAGGGATGGGCGATAAATGCTGGCCCTGCAAGTGATGCCCACATCCTATGAATGAAGAAAATAAATAACTGGGGCGGGGTTCCCTGGTCTGCCAGCTGCGTGTTCCTCAGCAGGATTCTCTGTTGCCGCCACCTGCCAATGGGAGTTCCCACTGTGGCCACCCTACGCTGTTCGGGAAACCGCCAGCGGAACGGAGAATTCCGCCGGCAAAGAATCCCGCCCTTGATGTTTACTGGAGTTTCACAATTTTGAAGTGGTTTTTCCTTCGTCTAACCCAGTGCTATACCTATCTTGGACTTTATTTTGCTAATTCTATTGGGATGGTACAGATGTTTGATTAAGAATCGTGGGCGCGATTCTCCCAGACAGGGAGAAATCGTAAGGCTGGCGTCAAAACCGGGCGGGTTTGACGCCAGCCTCCCCCTCCCTGACCGGGAACCGATTCTGGTCCCTGGTCGGGGCTAGTATGCCGCGGCCGTGAACTCCGGCATCGCGGGCTTAACGAATTTCGTTAAGCCCGCTTGCCAGAGTTTGCGCCGGCTGACGCGTCACATGACGTCAGCCGCGCATGCGCGGATTGGAAGACTCCAACCCGCGCATGCGCGGATGACGTCATCGCGCATTTGCGTGAAACCCGCGCATGCGCGGGCCGGGATGCCCCTCAGCCGCCCCGCGAAGTGATACAGCGGGGCGGCGGAAGGACAAAGAGTGCGCGGGAATCGGACCCGCTGCCCGCAATCGGTGCCCACCGATCGCGGGCCCATGGTACCCTTGGCACGGCCGTGGTACTGCCGTGCCAATCGGTGCCATGGTTTTCAAAATCGGGACTTTACGGCCGTTTTTACGAACGGCCAGACCAGGTGTGTTTGCCGTTCGTAAAAACAGCCGTAAAGGGCTTGGACTTTGGCCCATCGGCCGGCTGAGAATCGCTGCTGGCCGTAAAAAAACGGCGGCAGCGATTCGTGTCGGGAGTCGGGCTGTGGGGGGGGGGGGGGGGGGGGGGGGAGTATAGCGGGAGGGCGTCAGACTAGCGTGGCCATAAAAATTTACGAACCCCGCTATTCTCCGCACCGTCGTGAGTGCGGAGAATTGCGCCCCATTTGTTTACCTCAGAAAATGTCCGTCCCATAATGACCTTAACCCTCATAAAGCCGAGAATGCTTAATGCTTTCATTTAAAATGACTTTGTTCGCTGTTTCAGTGGAAGCAGTTAACCTGGGTTAACAACTCAAATAAAAATAGCAGAGAAAAAAGTTTCAGATGAATGCCCTCTCTGCAATATGGCACAATTCCTTTCTCATGCCAAGAGGAAGAGATAAACGTCTCTCGTTAACTGCAAAATGATCTGAATTATTCAACATTAGTAACACACAATGGATAAGCCTGCGCTAACGGCAACATTAATTATGTACCAATGTTATTTACAAATGGAAATATGGCAACTCGCCACTGGTGGAAAATAAACTTTGCCAGCAAAGTGTGGGACAAGGGCCAGACCTAAGAAAGGTCCATTTGGTGTTGCTGTGGCTTCTTGTCTGGGGTAGCAATTGTATTAGTACCAAATTTATAATCGAGCCATCATGCATAGGAATGGGGATCCCTTATTTTGTTACCCTAATCCTATTTGTAAATGGAACAGCTTGGTTGCTGAAGAAATTAGGCACATAGAGTCCACATTTGTTCATTCAATGTTGAAAGGAAATCAAAATAAAATCTTCCTTTTCTGTTTACATCTGCGTCATTATTTGCGGGGATGGTCATTATTTGGGGTTTGTCAAGGTGTTGGATGTCAGTGTTGAAAACAGGAAACACTGGAAATACGTAAGTGGTTGTTTAACATCTGCAAAAACCAGTTGACATGTTTTGGGTGGAGCCCATTCATCAGCGACTCTTGGAAGGACTATGTCACGATTTGTCGCAGGTGTCACGCTAATAGGAAATGGGCGGGACTGGCAGCAAGGTAGCACAGTGGTTAGCACTGTTGCTTCACAGCACCAGGGACCCCGGTTCGATTCCCGGCTTGGGTGACGGTGCACGTTCTCCCCGTGTCTGTGTGGGTTCCCTCCGGGTGCTCCGGTTTCCTCCCACAAGTCCCGAAAGACGTGTTTGTTAGGTGAATTAGACATTCTGAATTCTCCCTCTGTGACCCGAACAGGCGCCGGAATGCAGCGACTAGGGGCTTTTCACAGTAACTTCATTGCAGTGTTAATGTAAGACTATTTGTGGCAATAACAAAGATTATTATTAATATTGATCAAACATTTTTTCCCATCTACAGGGACTTCCCAAAGCATTGCCACAGCCAGTCAAGTGTCATCCCTCTTGCCATGCGGGAAAAGCGGCACCCAATTTGTGCACAGCGAGATCCCACAAACAGCAAAGTTATCATGGAATCATAGAATCCCAGAAGGAGGCCATTCGGCCCATCGAGTCTGCACCCACCCTCCGAAAGAACACCCTGCTAGGCGACAATCCCCCACCCTACCTCGGGGTAATTTAACACGGCCAATCCACCTAACCTGCAGATCTTTGGACTGTAGGAGGAAACTGGAACACCCGGAGGAAATCCACTCGGACACGGGGAGAACGTGCAGACTCCGCACAGACAGTCACCCGAGGTCGGAATTGAACCTGGGTCCCTGGCGCTGTGAGGCAGCAGTGCTAACCACTGTGCCACCTTGATGATGATCAGGTGGTCTATGTTTTGTGATATTGGTGGAGGGATGAACATCGACACTGGCGATGTTCCTCGTTAACAATTGGATCATTGCCCTCATTATTTCAACAGCTTCCGTGTATCCTATTCATGTGCATTAAGGCTATTAAATAATGATTTATTTGTAAAATTAACTCCTTTTTCCCACTTGTTCATGGGATGTATCTGTCACTGGTTAGGTCAGCAGTTATTGTCCAACCCAAATTGTTTGTAAGGTGGTGGGGAACCCCCTTTCTGTGACATTAAACAAATGTACAGCATGTGAAGAGTTAATGTTATGTTACGCCTAGCCACTAGGGGGAGCTAAGGGACAGTACTATAAATTTGCACTGGCACTTAAGCGAAGGGGAGGAGAGTAGACTGGAGCTGACGAAGATAAGATTGCTAGTGTATTGCAGAGCTGGTTAAGATACAATAATCATTCTTCCATGTAGGTTTGCTATTCAGAATAAGTGTTGGACACTACTCAAATTTCGTAGTGTTAATAAAATTGGTTTAGTTCTTCAAGAGAGCTTTGTGTATCTTTGTGATCACTACGTCTTCCATCCTGGAAACCCCTCAAAGGTCACCACACCAGGGCAGCATGGTGGCCTAGTGGTTAGCACAACCGCTTCACGGCACTGAGGTCCCAGGTTCGATCCCGGCTCTGGGTCACTGTCTGTGTGCAGTTTGCACATTCTCCCCGTGTCTGCGTGGGTTTCCCCACAACCCAAAGATGTGCAGAGTAGGTGGATTGGCCACGCTAAATTGCCTCTTAATTGGAAAAAATAATTGGGTACTCTAAATTTATTTAAAAAAAGGTCACCACACCTTCTTGAACTGTGGCAGCCCATGTGGTGTTGGAACACCCACCGTGCTGTTAGGGAGGGAGTTTGAGGATCTGTGTGGTCTTGGCAGGGCCCAAACTGAGCACCAGCGAGCAAGGTATTGCTGATGAAGTGCTGCTCGATAGCATTGTCAACGGCACCTTCTATCACTTTGCTGATGATCAAGAGTAGACTGATGGGATGTTAATTGCCTGGGTTGGATACGTCCTGCTTTTGGAGGGCAGGACATACCTCGGCAATTTTCCACATTGCCGGGTAGATACCAGTGTTGTTGCTGCACTGGAACAGCTTGGCTAGGGGCTGACGTTATCAGGATCCATAACCTTTGCTTTATCGGTTTCTTGATAAACATTGGATTGGATTATAGAACATAGAACAGTACAGCACAGTACCCTTCAGCCCACGATGTTGTGCCGACCATTTATCCAAATCTAAGATCAACCTAACCTACATCCCTTCAATTTACTGCTGTCCATGTGCCTGTCCAAGAGTCGCTTAAATGTCCCTACTGACTCTGACTCCACCACCTCTGCTGGCAGTGCATTCCACACATCCTCCACTCTGTGTAAAGAACCGACCTCTGACATCTCCCCTATACCTTCCTCCAATCACCTTAAAATTATGTCCCCTCGTGACAGCCATTTCCACCCTGGGGAAAAGTCTCTGGCTATCCACTCTATCCATGCCTCTCATCACCTTGTACACCTCTGTCAAATCACCTCTCTGCCTTCTTCACTCCAGTGAGAAAAGCCCTAGCTCCCTCAACCTTTCTTCATAAGACATGCCCTCCAGTCCAGGCAGCATCCTGGTAAATCTCCTCTGTACCCTCTCCAAAGCATCCACATCCTTCCTATAATGAGGCGACCAGAACTGGACACAATATTCCAAGTGTGGTATAACTAAAGTTTTATAAAGCTGCAGCAAAACCTCGCCGCTCTTAAACTCAATCCCCCTGTTAATGAAAACCAACACACCATATACCTTCTTAACAACCCTATCAACCTGGGTGGCAACGTTGAGGGATCTATGTACGTGGACCCCAAGATCCCTCTGTTCCTCCACACTTCCAAGAATCCTGCCTTTAACCCTGTATTCAGCATTCAAATTCGACCTTCCAAAATGAATCACTTCACATTTATCAAGGTTGAACTCCATCTGCCACTTCTCAGCCCAGCTCTGCATCCTGTCAATGTCCTGTTGTAACCTGAAATAACCCTCAACACTATCTACAACTCCACCAACCTTTGTGTCATCGACAAACTTACTAACCCACCCTTCCACTTCCTCATTCAAGTCATTTATAAAAACCACAAAGAGCAGAGGTCCCAGAACCGTGCTTGCGGGACACCACTGGTCACCGACCTCCAGGCGGAATACTTTCCATCCACTACCACTCGCTGTCTTCTTTCGGCCAGCCAATTCTGTATCCAGACACCCAGATTTCCCTGTATCCCATGCCCCCTAACTTTCTGAATGAGCCGACCATGGGGCACCTGATCAAATGCCTCACTGAAATAATTAGATTGGTTTATTGGCCGGCACGGTAGCACAGTGGATAGCACTGTTGCTTCACAGCTCCAGGGTCCCGGGTTCGATTCCCGGCTTGGGTCACTGTCTATGTGGAGTCTGCACATTCTTCCTGTGTCTGCGTGGGTTTCCTCCGGGTGCTCCGGTTTCCTCCCACAGTCCAAAGACGTGTTGTTAGGTGAATTGGACATTCTGAATTCTCCCTCTGTGTACCCGAACAGGCGCCGGAATGTGGCGACTAGGGGCTTTTCACAGTAACTTCATTGCAGTGTTAATGTAAGCCTACTTGTGACAATAATAAAGATTATTATTATTACGTGTACTGAGGTACAGTGAGAAGTATTGTTCTGCGTACAGTTCAGACAGATCATTCCATACATGAAAAGAAAATACATAATAGGGCAAACATGAAATACACAATGTAAATACATAGACATGGACATCGGGTGAAGCATATAGGGGTGTAGTACTACTCAGTAGAGAAGATGAGCAAAGAGATCAGATCAGTCCACAAGTCCATTCGTCCATAAGAGGGTCGTTTAGGAGTCTGGTAACAGCGGGGAAGAAGCTGTTTTTGAGTCTGTTCGTGCGTGTTCTCAGACTTTTGTATCTCCTGCCAGATGGAAGAAGTTGGAAGAGTGAGTAAGCCGGGTGGGAGGGGTCTTTGATAATACTGCCCGCTTTCCCCAGGCAGCGGGAGGTGTAGATGGAGTCAACGGATGGGAGGCAGGTTCGTGTGATGGACTGGGCGGTGTTCACGACTCTCTGAAGTTCCTTGTAGACATTGGTAGACAGCTGACACATCTCGATTATTTATTTAACAAGCAGATAAGAGGAAATCTTTGGCCATCATCGGTGATTCCTCTCACTCTTCATATCAGCAATTTGAAAGGCTCCTTTTGGGCCAGCACTTTCGAATGCCCATTGCCAGGCAAGATCTATCAAGAGGTCTTTTGTTCCCAGTGCCATAAGCTTACTAAACAGAAAGTAAATCTAACTTTAGCAGCACGGTAGCATAGTGGTTAGCACAAATGCTTCACAGCTCCAGGGTCCAAATCCCGGCTTGGGTCATTGTCTGTGTGGAGTCTGCATGTTCTCCCCGTGCGTGCGTGGGTTTCCTCCGGGTGCTCCGGTTTCCTCCCACAGTCCAAAGATGTGCAGGTTAGGTGAATTGGCCAGGCTAAATTGCCCTCAGGGTCCGAATTGCCCTTAGTGTTCGGTGGGGTTACTGGGTTATGGGGATAGGGTGGAGGTATGGGCTTGGGTAGGGTGCTCATTCCAAGAACCGGTGCAGACTCGATGGGCCGAATGGCCTCCTTCTGCACTGTAAATTCTATGAATTCTATGAAACTTGCTGTATGTTATATCTGCTCAAATATACGAATGTGTTTCCAGTTTTTAACTCATGACTATGATTATATGTTACTCTGGAGGTGAAGCCAAAGACAATCGTCCACTTTTCCATGGTCAATAAAGTTCCATGTTCTAAATGAGTGATATCTCGTGGAATGAATCAAATTGGCTGAAGGCTGGTATCTGTGATGTTGAGGACCTCAGGAGGAGGCCAAGATTCATCATCCATTTGGTACTTATGGCTGAAGATAATTGCAAAATGCTTCACCCTTTATCTATCGCGCTGATGTGCTGTCTCTCTCACTCTTATAGTGTTCGACTTGGAAGTTAGCCAGCATGTGATAATGAAGGGATCACACTGTGTACAAAATTAAAAAACAAAAGCTTGTGCGCATTATGGTTTGTAAAATTACACATTTTCTGGTGAGAGCAAATAAGGGGAAAAGGGCCGGAATTCTCCGGCCATTGGGATTCTCTTTTCCCGCCAGCAGCCCACCCCTGCCTGTGGGTTTCTCTGCCGCGTGGGGTAGGTTCAGTGGGAAAGGGCGGGAAGAGAGAATTGGCCGCCAGCGAATGGCGCACCATCAAGAATTATGTGGCTGTGAAGCCGGATAATCTAACCTAAAACTTCCACTGGCAGGAGGATTAATAACTAATGGACAGTAGAAAGAACAAAGAAAAGTACAGCACAGGAACAGGCCCTTCGGCCCTCCAAGCCTGCACCGACCATGCTGCCCATCTAACCTAAAACCTTTGACACTTCCGGGGTCCGTATCCCTCTATTCCCATCCTATTCATGTATTTGTCAAGACGCCCCTTAAATGTCACTATCGTCCCTGCTTCCACCACCTCCTCCGGCAGCGAGTTCCAGGCACCCACTACCCTCTGTGTAAAAAACTTACCTCGTACATCTCCTCTAAACCCTCGCATCTTAAACCTATGCCCCCGAGTAATTGACCCCTCTACCCTGGGAAAAGTCTCTGACTATCCACTCTGTCTATGCCCCTCATAATTTTGTAGACCTCTATCAGGTCGCCCCTCAACCTCCATCGTTCCAGTGAGAACAAACTGAGTTTATTCAACCTCTCCTCATAGCTAATGCCCTCCATACCAGGCAACATCCTGGTACACTCTCCAAAGCCTCTCCCTCCTCCTGGTAGTAATTGGTATAAGAATCGAAGGGAGAGGTGAGAATTTTGTTTTAACACAGTTGTTGCTGCCTGAAAGGGCCATGGAAGCAGATTCAATCGGGACTTTCAAAGGAGATTCCGATAAGTATTTAAACAGTAAAAGTTTGCTTGGGCTTTGGGGAAGTGCAGGCAAGTGGGATGAATTGGATAGGTTATTCAAAGGGCCAGCACAGGAATGGTGGGCCCAAGGGTCTCCTTCTGTGCTGTAGCATTCTGTGATTCTGTGAAAGGGATGGCTCAGGCTGCGTCTTGCAGACCAGAAGGCCTCATGATTCAATCCCTGGGTTGTGTGCTGATCTTACCTGGGGCTTTACATTGCCCTCTGTCCTCCTGGGGCCCTGGTCCTGTTGGCAAACCATTGACTCCTGCTGATTAACACAGACCAGGAAGGTCATGGATCCAGTCAATTGTGTTGCAGGGCATGTGACACATTACTGACCCTTTTCCTGAACAGAACATTCACAGCTTTACTCCAGGGACATGGGTTCACCACGGCAGCTGGTGAAATTTAAATTCACTTAATAAATATGGAATTGAAAGCTAGTATCAGTAATGGTGGCGATTGATTTGTCACAAAAACCCATCTGGTTCACTAATGTCCTTTAGAGAAGGAAATCTGCTGGCCTTACCCGGTCTGGCCTACATGTGACTCCAGACCCACAGCAATGTGGTCGACTCTTAAATGCCCTCTGAAATGTTGAGTTCAAGGGCAATAAGGGATGGGTAACACATGCTGGCCTTGGCAATGATGCCCACATCCCATAAAATAATTTTTAAAAAAAGTTCTGTGGTAAATTGCCCGTTTAATACCCCCCCCCTCCCCCCCGTTGCAAAGCACCCCGTACATACTTTTCTGGGTCGCCCAACTGTGGTGAATTCCTGCCACCAGTACCATGCCAGCTGCACCAACTAGTTAACTCACTGTAGCTGTGCCAGTCTGCGGGGGAATCAGTTACAAGCACGGTCATGTAGGCCTATCACGGGTGACAGGCCACAGAGCAACGTCATGCCTCATCAGCAACAAGTGTTCCAAGCAAGGGTCGATTCGAAGTCCCCAGATCATGTGTCATGTTATTTTAAGTATCAAATCTGGTTCGGTTCTCAAAGTGACTTGCATGCTACACGTTTACTGTGTCTGCTATTGGAGCAGGGGTATAGAGTTCAGCTGCAAAGCAGCCAGGCGATAAAACGGGCGCATTCGTCAGGCCTTGACGACCATTGTTTCACAGACAGAACATACTTTAATCACTCGATGTGACCTAATTCACGCCAGGTTGGTGAAGACTGATTGAGATCTTTAAACTTGTGAAAGAGGAATTGGGGAGCCAGGGATTGTGGGGGAACAAGGGGCCATCAATCCAAAATAGTCACTCATAAATCCAAGAGAGAATTCAACAAAAACGTCCTTACCCAGCGAGTGGGAAGAACGGGGAACTCATTAATTTTTTTTTTTTTTTTTTATAAATTTAGATTACCCAATTATTTTTTCCAATTAAGGGGCAATTTAGCGTGGCCAATCCACCTACTCTGCACATTTTTGGGTTGTGGGGGCGAAACCCACGCAGACACGGGGAGAATGTGCAAACTCCACACGGACAGTGACCCAGAGCCGGGATCGAACCTGGGACCTCAGCGCCGTGAGGCGGTTATGCTAACCACTAGGCCACCGTGCTGCCCGGGGAACTCATTAATAATAATAATCGTTATTGTCACAAGTAGGCTTACATTAATACTGCCATTAAGTTACTGTGAAAATCCCCTCGTCGCCACATTCCGGCGCCTGTTCGGGTCACAGAGGGAGAATTCAGAATGTCCAATTCACCTAACAGCACGTCTTTCGGGACTTGTGGGAGGAAACCGGAGCGCCCGGAGGAAACCCACGCAGACACGGGGAGAACGTGCAGACTCCGCACAGACAGTGACCCAAGCCGGGAATCGAACCTGGGACCCTGGAGCTGTGAAGTAACAGTGCTAACCACTGTGCTACCGTGCCGCTAGGTGCTGCCTATTTCCTATTAACGTGACACCTGCGACAGCCTCATGACATCGTTCTTCGGAGAGTCACGAATGAATTGGCTCCACCCAAAACATGCCGACTGATTTTTCCAGATGTCAACCAGCCACTTGCGTATTAGTGCCGGGAGCCGTTGAGGTGAATAGTGCACAGATCTTTAAATGGAAGCTTGATAAACATGGAGAGGAGAAAGGAACAGAAGATGATGCTCGTGACCATCGATCAAAGGAGGCACTTGTGGAGCATGGGACCAGCTGGGCCAAATAGCGGGCGGGATTCTCCGGTTCCCCAGTCACGGAGGCGCGCCATCCGCTGGCGGTGGGCGGGGGTGCGCTGCCAACGGGAAACGTGAATGGCAACGACTGGAGAATTCCAGCAGCCTGTTTCTGGTGCTGTAGACTCAATGTAATTCTACTTTAGCACAGAAGGGGATGACTTGGCCCATCTCATCCATACCTGCTCTGCATTGGTGTGAGTTACGTGATGACTTGCGTATTAGTGCGGGTGCTCCGGTTTCCTCCCACAGTCCAAAGATGTGCGGGTTAGGTGGATTGGCCATGCTAAATTGCCCGTAGTGTCCTAAAAAAAGTAAGGTTGGGGGGGGGGGGGTTGTTGGGTTACGGGTATAGGGTGGATACGTGGGTTTGAGTAGGGTGATCATTTGCTCGGCACAACATCGAGGGCCGAAGGGCCTGTTCTGTGCTGTACTGTTCTATGTTCTATGTTCTATGACTATTGGTAAACTCTCTGCCATATCTGATACATTTAATCGGTTGCCTGGACATGGTTCATGGGAAATGATGATAGCTGTGGGTTATCCCAGTGGTCTTTCCCGATGAAGACTGGGGGAATGGGTGACCATTCGATTACACATGCTCCAACTGTGTTGGCCACCTTCTAACGCTTGCCTGGTACACTATTTGCCTCAGTCGCCCAAACTATAGTTTGGACGTGAGCTGGAATATGGCAAGAGCACAAACAGAAGATCCATCATGCAACAGATATGGCACAATCAAAGGTTAAAGAGTCCCAGTGTGGACTGCGATAATCGCTGATCCATGCTGAAAATCCATGCCACAGAAGCTAATGTTGCCGGGTCCAACATGGATTACAAACCTATCTTCCTCGTCACGTCTGTCTGTCAGTGATTCCTTCGGTGGACACGAGGCAGCTCTAATTCAATGCAGACAAGTGTGTAGTGATTTTTTTATAACTTAATTTTTACAGGATGTGGCCGTCGCTGGCTAGGTCAGCATTTATTGCCCATCCCTAATTGCCCTTTGAGAAGGTGGTGCTGAGCTGCCATCTTGAACCGCTGCAGTCCATGTGGTGTAGGTACACCCACAGTGCTGTTAGGGAGGGAGATCCAGGATTTTGACCCAGCGACAGTGAAGGATCGGCCGATATATTTCCCAGTCAGGATGGTGAGTGACTTGGAGGGAACCTCCAGGTGGTGGGGTTCCCAGGTATCTGCTGCTCTTGTCCTTCTAGATGGTAGAGGTCGTGGGTTTGGAAGGTGCTGTGGAAGGAACCTTGGTGAATTCCTGCAGTGCATCTTGTAGATGTTACACACGGCTGTCACTGTGTGTCGGTGGTGGAGGGAGTGAATGTTTGTGGATGGGGTGCCAATCAAGCGGGGCTGCTTTGTCCTGGATGGTGTTGAGCTTCTTGAGTGTTGTTGGAGCTGCAATCATCCAGGCAAGTGGAGAGTACTCCATCACACTCCTGACTTGTGCCTTGTAGATGGTGGACAGGCTTTGGGGGGTCAGGAGGTGAGTTACTCTCCGCAGGATTCCCAGCCTCTGACCTGCTCTTGTAGCCACAGTATTTATATGGCTGGTCCAGCTCAGTTTCTGATCAATGGTAACCCCCAGGATGTTGATGGTGGGGCATTCATTGCATGTCGAGGGGCGATTGTTTGATTCCCTCTTATTTGAGATGGTCATTGTCTGGCACTTGTGTGGCACAAAAGTAACTTGCCACTTGTCAGCCCAAGCCTGGATATTGTTCAGGTCTTGCTGCATTTGCACATGAACTGTTTCAGTAACTGAGGAGTCACGAACGATGCTGAAGATTGTGTAGTCATCAGCGAACACCCCCATATCAGACCTTCTGTTGGAAGGAAGATCATTATGGTCGGAAGAACATGGAGACAATATAAAATGAAGGATACAATTCTAAAGTGTGTGCAGGAGCAGAGGGACCTGGGTATAGATGTGCACAGATCATTGAAGGAGGCAGGACCTGTGGGGAGAGCAGTTAATAAAGCAGAGAGTAGACTGGATTTTATTAATAGGGGAATAGAGCAAGGAGGTCATGTTAAACTTATACAAGACACTGGGTCGGCCTCAGCTGGAACATTGGGAGGGATTCTCAGTAATGGGGCTATGTCCCCACGGCGGCTTGAACAGCAGCGCCAACCATTCCGGCGTCAATGGTCCCCGATAATGGGGAATGCTCCCCTTCCGAGGGGGCTAGGTCGGTGCCGGAGTGGTCCCCACAGCTCCAGCCGGCGTGGAATGGCCCGCGTGAGTTTGCACATGTGCGGAACGAGAGGGTGAATCTTGTTCCCATTGGTGGAAGGATCTAGAACCAGGAGACACAGATCGAAAGTGATTGGTGAAAGAAGAATTGGAGATGAGGTTAAAATATTTCACACAGCGAGTGGTTCGGATCTGGGATGTGCGGTCTGAGAGTGTGGTGGAGGTAGGGTCAATCAAGGCTTTCAAGGAGGAATTAGCTTATGAGAAGGAAGAATGTGCAGGGCCACCAGGGAGGATCAATTGCTCTTTCAGCAAGCCAACACAGATCTGATGGGCTGAATGGCCCCCTGTGTTTTGAACCATTCTCTGAATCCAACATTGTGGGAGTGCTCCACTGTCAGACACATGTGCTTCGGTTGATTAATTGGTCTGTTTTCTCTGATGGAACGGAAAGATCCACTGTGGGGTATTCAAAATAAGAACGATGGTGTTCTTCCCTGATGTCCTGGCGAATATTCATCCCTCTGACAACAGCACCAAAAAGAACAGATTATCTGACTATACTGGCTTCCATTTTTCCTACATTGTAACAACAACACCTCATCATCTGTGAAGCACTTTGCACATTTAGGTCCTTAGGCTGAGCAAGACTCTGTATGAATACAAGTTCTTCCTCTGGAAATAAAAAAGGCTGCATAGACATAGACATAGACATAGACATAGAACAGTACAGCACAGAACAGGCCCTTCGGCCCTCGATGTTGTGCCGAGCAATGATCACCCTACTCAAGCAAACATATCCAATATACCAGTAACCCAACAACCCCCCCCCCCCCAACCTTAAGACACTAAGGGCAATTTAGCATGGCCAATCCACCTAACCCGCACATCTTTGGACTGTGGGAGGAAACCGGAGCACCCGGAGGAAACCCACGCACACACGGGGAGGACGTGCAGACTCCGCACAGACAGTGACCCAGCCGGGAATCGAACCTGGGACCCTGGAGCTGTGAAGCATTTATGCTAACCACCATGCTACCCTGCTGCCCACTGCTACCATGCTGCCCACACGGTAATAAAGGTAAAAATTAAATACTGTGGATGCCGGACGTTTATGTTTACAAAAGGAGAAAATGGTCAGCAGGCCAGGCAGCATCTGTGGAGGTAAATAAAGAGTTAATACTTAAGGGCAGAATTTCTTTTGTGAGGGAAAGTCTTGTCTTGCCTGAGAGTCACTTGCCTGGATGAGCGCAGCTCCAACAACACTCAGCAGACTTGACACCATCCAGGACAAAGCAGCCCCACCTTAATAGGCACCCCATCCACCACCTTAAACATTCACTCCCTCCACCATCGACACACAAGTGGCAGCCGTGTGTACCATCTCTAAGATGTAGGAACTCATCCAGGTTCCTTCGACAGCACCTTACAAACCCGTGACCTCTACCATCTAGAAGGACAAGAGCAGCAGATACCTGGGAACCCCACCACCTGGAGGTTCCCCTCCGAGTCACTCAGCATCCTGACTTGGAAATATATCGGCCGTTCCTTCACTGTCGCTGGGTCAAAATCCTGGAACTCCCTCGCTAACAGCACTGTGGGTGTACCTACACCACGTGGACAGCAGCGGTTCAAGAAGGCGGCTCACCACCACCTTCTCAAGGGGCAATTAGGGGTGGGCAATAAAAATAGAAAGCATTGTAAAACCCGAGCAGGCCAGGCAGCATCTGCGGAGAGAGAGGCTGAGTTAATGTTTCCAGCATTCAAGAGGGCATTAGATGATTTTTTAAATCCAGACAACGTGCAGAGGTACAAGGAAAAGGTAGCAGAATGGCACTGTCATAAAGCTCATTCGGAGAGCCGGCGCAGACAGGATAAGGCCAATGGCCACCATAACAACTCTATGATTCTGAGTCCAGTTGGGGGAGGGAGTGGCATTGTGGTATTGTTGCTCGATCTGTATTCCAGAGACCCGGATTAATGCTCTGGAGATCTGGGTTTGAATAACACCCTGGAAAATGGGTGGGATTTGAACTCCATAAAAATTTGGAACAGATCTGGAAGTGAAACGATGAAACCACCGTGGTAAAAGTCCACCTGGTTCACTAAAACCCCTTTGGGGAAGGAAACCTACCATCCTCACCTGGTCTGGCCTCCATGCCGTGGCACAGTGGATAGCACTGTTGCCTCACAGGGACCGGGGTGCAATTTTGGTCTTGGGTGATTGTGTGGAGTTTGCACATTCTCCCGCGTCTGCGTGGGTTTCCTCCAGGCCCTCCGGTTTCCTCCCACAGTCCAAAGATGTGCCGGTTAGATGGATTGACCGTGATAAATTGCCCTTAGTGTCCAAAGATGCGTAAGTTAGATGGATTGGCCGTGATAAATTGCCCTTAGTGTCCAAAGATGCGTAAGTTAGGTGGATTGGCCATGATAAATTGCCCCTTAGTATCCAAAGATGTGCAGGTTAGGTGGATTGGCCATGTTAAATTGTCCCTTAGTGTCCAAAGATGTGCAGGTTCGGTGGATTGGCCGTGATAAATTGTCCCTTAGTGTCCAAAGATGGGCAGGTTAGGTGGATTGGCCATGCTAAATTGCCCCTTAGTGTCCAAAGATGTGCAGGTTAGGTGGATTGGCCATGCTAAATTGTCCCTTAGTGTCCAAAGATGTGTAAGTTAGGTGGACTGGCCATGATCAATACATCGTTATGGGGATAGGGCGGAAGCGGGCGGGCGGGGAGAGCCTCGGTAAGTGGGGGGGGGGGGGGGGGGGGGGGGGGGAGGTAAGGGTGCTCTTTTGGAGGGCCAACACGGACCCGATGGGCCGAATGGCCTCTTTTTCTGCACTGGAGGGCTTCTCCATGACTCGCAGAGACAAGAGCAACAAGCGGTCGCTTTGTGAGGAACACCCATATCCTAGGCTCGAATGAAGAAGAAAAAGAAGTGACTGCCTCAGAACTGGAGAGAGGTGGAGACGCCAATAATCTCATCATGAATGAATGTCTTTAAAAACAAAAGTAATCGACCTGAATTCTTCCACTTGCTTGCGTGTATCCAGCCTTGTGTGTGTTTTCTCTCTCTTTTAGAACAAAGGCAACCCCCACCCTAAAGTGATGTTTGCATTTCTTTCTGCCATGTCAGATAATAGATGTGGTGAAGCCTGTGGGTCTAAATATAGTTGCTTTCAGTGCAGGTGGCATGGAGGAACATCCTCTTTCCCACAGATTCCAGCAACTCACCTTGCCACTATATTTAGCCACCTCCTGTGCGTCAATGGAGCTCAACGCACGTCAGCCATTGGCTCCATTCCCAGTCGGGGTGCCGCCCACAGGCTGGGCGGCTGACCAATAGGAGCAGGTCCGCCCTCCCCAGACGTAATGGATAGTTCATTACAAGTGACATTGACAAGAGAGATTCCCAGAAGCTGGGAGGCTGTCAGTCAGTGAGGGAGGTTGCAAACAAAAAATAAAACTCGCTGGAAATCCACGGCAACTCTTGCAGGTGGCTTCAAACCCTCGCTGCATTGCTGTACAACCGAAGTCATCCACTGGGATTTTAATTTTTTTTGGGGGGGGGGGGGAAGGGAGTTTAAAACAAACTATGCAACATTTTGATCTGGATTCTTAAAAAAACCCAAAAGATATAAGTGTACATAAATTACAATCAGGTATGTATTGCAAATATAACTTGCTTTCTGATTGTTTTTTTGGTTTTTCAAAAATATATTATGAATTCACATCTGGAGGGACATCAATCTGTTTTTACTTTGAGTCCGAAGCAATGTTTAAAGATGTGTGCTTTCCCCTTGTTTTAATCTTGGTTTCGCTCCTTGAACGAGCTTTATTTGTGTTTCTTGCTGTTTACAACTGTTTCAAAGTAAAACAAAAATGACAAGTCGAACACGCAGCCTATTGTATTCTTGGCATGTTTTGAGTGTTATTGCACAAGAGGTTTTCATTTGCTCCTGTGTTTGTAGATGCATGCGTTTTGTGTATAGACTTGTCAGATGTCATTCGAAGAAAGCAGGCTTGCTTCAGATGTGGGTATGAACTCCTCTTGTGTTTGCGCTGGGAAGGTTGTACAGGGCTCGCTCCCTCTCAGCCGGCGGGGAGTGTAGGATTTTGCAATATTAATGACCCGTACAAGACAGAGGGTCAGCAGCTTCTAATTGATAGTTGCCAGCAGTAGCAAAGCTCTCAAGTTCTGCATGTCAGTTGCATTCGAATGTTGGGGCATTGGCGGGTCTGTTACCCCTCTGCCAACTCCTCTGGGTAGGAACAACTGTTCGTTTTTATGCTCTTAAAAGTTGTGGAAATGCATTGCTGGAATGGCAGGATTTTTACAACTTTCAAAGGCATTGGCATCTTCAGTGAGGTGGTTTCTGGAACAGCTGTGATCATTGATCATTGGTCAGAGATCATTGAGATGTGAGGTGAGTCAGTGGTCTTATTTTTAGACTGGCTCTTTTGTAAAAGGATTTCTCCCTGTCCTGCTTTCTCCTGTAGGCAGTGACACAGGCTGTGTTCATTGATCCTTGGGGGACTGGTCGATCTCCGGCGTGTCTCACCCAAGTGGCTTTTTGCGAGCCCGAGGCGGTGAGTGTTGACGGGCATTCAGGCAGAAGTGGCATCGTGCCAATCGCCCAATTCTGCCCTTGCCTGGCGCCCACCCGTGCAGGGACCAAGGTGACCAAACTGCCCCTTATTTTCAGGGACAGTCCCTTGTTTTGACAGTTTGCCCCTGAGGGAGATGCTGTCCTGCCCCATATTTCTCGGGCAGCTTGTGGGAGACTGCCCCAGGGCGAGTTTGAGTGAATGAGCCAACGGAGAGATTGAGTCACATTATCTTCAGTTGATTTTAATCCCTGCACCCCACCCGGCTAATATTGTCTCAAGCCCTGTCCTTCCTCAGTCCCCTCTCATGCTGAATGCCCTCCTCCAACGCCCACCCGACCCAACGGTCCCCCCGGTTGAAGTGCCCCTTATTTTATTTCATGAGGATTTGTTACTCTGCTGGGTATGTTGGCTGCTCCCCCCCCCCCCCCCCTTCCCTCAGGCCAGTTGAGACCAATTCTGACATTCAACTCCACCCAGCTGAGATTGTGCAGACTAGGGATCGAACCCAGCCTGTTGAGTTTAACAGTTAGTGAACACTGTACCATTAAAACCACTTTGAACAACATCTCCAATTCGGGTATGGAAGAGAGAGGGAGAACAATGTAATAATTGTATTCGCAATCAACTGGCGAATAAAATTCTCCACCAGTTGAAACAATAGAAGGTAACCAGGAGTACCATTGTTCAGGATTGTGAATGTGATAGTGCCAGAATGTTGTTATTCCAACCCATATAACTGATTAAAAGTTTCAAAAACAAAAGGACATGTCCGCCTACCGAACTTTGATTTCTAAAACATATTTCAAAATCCAGAAATTCATTAGGCAACTAAATTTGAGAGGAGATATCTGAGGTTAAATCCAGGGTATGTGATTTGCTGAATGCCAAGGGGAAAGGCTACTCACAAGTGTAAATCTAAAACGGATTAACAGGTGGCTGGTGTCTTTCAGGTTTTAATAACATGATAGCCCAGTGCCACTTTGATTGTGTGCCTGCTAAAGGAACATACGAATCGGGGCAGGCGAGGCCATTCAGCCCCTCAAGCCAATTTCGCCATTCCATAAGATTGTGGCTGATCGGAGTGTAACTTCAGCCCCCCGCCTTCCTGCTCACCCCCCAATAATCTTTCACCCCTCTTGTGAATCAAGAATCTGTTTAGCTCTGCCTTAAAAATAGTCAAAGATTCGGCTTCCACTGCCTTTTGAGGAAGAGAGTTTCAGAGACACTCTGACTCTGAGAGAAAATAATTCTCCTCATCTCATCTCGAGCGATGACATTTATTTTTAAACGACAGAAAATGCAGGATAAACTCAGCAGGTCTGGCAGCATCTATAGAGAGAGAAACAGAGTTTAAAAAAAAAATTTAGAGTACCCAATTATTTTTTCCCAATTAAGGGGCGATTTAGCATGGCCAATCCACCTAGCCAGCACATCTTTGGGTTGTGGGGTGAAACCCACGCAGACACGGGGAGAATGTGCAAACTCCACACGGACAGTGACCCAGAGCCGGGATCGAACCTGGGACCTCAGCGCCGTGAGGCAGCAGTGCTACCCACTGCACCACCGTGCTGCCCCATAGAGAAACCGAGTTAAAGACAATGTCAACTCTGTTTCTCTCTCCGCAGATGTTGCTAGACGTGCTGAATTTATCCAGCATTCTCTGCTTTTATTTCAGATTTCCAGCAGCTGCAGTATTTTGCTTCTATTTATTTTTGAAAGGGTTTATTGACGACAAAATAAGGACTTGATTTAAACGTGCCGAGTCGTTGAGAAGATGCCACTCGCAAAATGCATTGGCTCAGGATTCGCTGCCATGACGACACTGGGTTTCAATGCACTGAGCCTTTCTTACTATGTGGGAAGTGGGCATGCAGCGAGGCAAGGGAGGGATTGGCCGTAAGTTAGGAATGACTGGAAGTTGCTGTGATTGACGGCTCGCCCATTTGTACCGCTGAATCTTTTTCGAGCTGCAGGGTGAGGGGGAACGTTTAACTCCGATGGTGCGATGCCCATGCTCTCCGGCCAGCTATGGGCCATTTGGCTGGTTTTCATTTATTGTTGATGAGATTTTTTTTTTTTTGCTACAACCACAGTCTCTCCCTAACCGAGAACAAACTCTGTCGTTGCCATACTGCTAGGCTGATGGGCCAAATGGCCCGGGGAAAGATATGGAAGCAGGGCTGCAGGGGCAAACCTGCACACACCCCTGGCATGTTGCCACATTTACCTGGCGTTCCCTGGTGTCATTTGCAACAATCACAAAGGACTTTTCCTGCTTTCTTGGGCCATTGCGCTCACTGTATTATCAGAGATTATCATAGAATTTACAGTGCAGAAGGAGGCCATTCGGCCCATCGGGTCTGCACTGGCTCTTTGAAAGAGCACCCTATCCAAGGTCAACACCTCCACCCTATCCCCATAACCCAGTAACCCCACCCAACACTAAGGGCCATTTTGGACACTAAGGGCAATTGATCATGGCCAATCCACCTAACCTGCACATCTTTGGACTGTGGGAGGAAACCGGAGCACCCGGAGGAAACCCACGCACACACGGGGAGAACGTGCAGACTCCGCACAGACAGTGACCCAAGCCGGGAATCGAACCTGGGACCCTGGAGCTGTGAAGCAATTGTGCTATCCACAATGCTACCGTGCTGCCCAGTATTGGGTACTACCAAAGAGGGACGAAGGGGTGGGGGGTTAAAATAGCATAACTGCTGAGCTTGGGAACCTGAAATGAAACTCGAGAATGTTGGAAGTGCACACCAAGACTCGGCATCTGAATACGAATACTTTGCAAAAGACACCCTGCGTGAGATTTAACCAGAATCTCCACCCAAAGCGTAGAACAGTCTCACTGTGATGTGATGACTTATTTGTTTCCCCATAGCTTGGAACATTGCAACAAAACAGCTTGCACCCCTCCTATTGGTGAACACCTCAGAGGAACATAAGAAAAGTGGGGTTGAGGGTTGGGTAGGGGGAGCAAGAGAAAGATGCAAAGTGGCCTGTTGAGAATGATTGATGAGGATGGAACTATGAGAGAGCTAAGTATGAATTTCAAAGCGGACTAACATTGATTTATGGGATGTGGGCGTCGCTGGCTAGTCCAGCATTTGTTGCCCATCCCTAATTGCCCTTGAGAAGGTGGGGGTGAGCTGCCTTCTTGAACCGCTGCAGTCCCTGAGGTGTAGGTACACCCACAGTGCTGTTAGGGAGGGAGTTCCAGGATTTTGACCCAGCGACAGTGAAGGAACGGCCGATATATTTCCAAGTCAGGGAACAAAAATCTCTACGATTGTCATGGTGTGTACAGAAAATATAAATGGATCCCAATGAGGAGGATTCTTATTTAAGCATACAATGTGATCGTGTCGTATCCCTAGGTTTAAAAGGATTGCCCCGTCCCCACCCACCCACTGCAGCCCCCTGCCAATACTAAATGTGTGGTGGAGAATGTCAAGTTAGGCGAATGAGCTTGTGAGACATTCTCCAACCTGTGTGCTGGTGAAAGGCGAATGTGAGATTGGTCCTGAATCGTTTGGAGCGATTGAAAACATCGCACATTTGAAATGCGGTGAGGGGGGCATTGGATTATGGCCGGGGATGGGAGGGAAGCCACTGCTCTGTGACATGGCCGATATTTAGCTGTATCAAAGTGACAATGGACAGACACATAATGGACGGTCTCCATGATACTGCCTGTTTTGCGACTTCCATCCGTGTGTCCCATGAGTGTTCCATTATACTCCTGCGAGGTAGCTGGAACGACGCAGAGAGCGATTGATTTTAATTGCTCCATGCCTTCAACTGTTCAGGCCCTGAGGTTGTGGGCTGGATTCTCCGTTTCTGCTGCTAAGTGCTGACACCGGCGTTCTACGACGCCAAAATTGCCGGCGAACATTCACCGATTCGGAGACCGGTGGGGGGGGGCGAGCAGCGGCACCGCGTAAAACACCTGGCCCCCGCACCAAAAACGGCCGGAGAATGGCCGGGTCCATGGCCGCGCATGCGCACGGCGACGCTGCAGCAGTCGCGCTGTACAACATGGCGCCGGCCGTGCGCGGACCTGACCTGCCAAATACAGCCTCAAAGCACCACCCCTGGCCAGCCCCACCAGTCCCCCAAGCCCTCGGGGAAGCGCCCCCCCCCCCCGGCCAGCAGCATGGCTCCCGGCTAACTGTGCCGGCCTGGACACAGTCCTCAGCCGTCAGGCCGGATTCCCAACCGCTGAGACCACAAGCGAACCGCGCCATTGGGAACTCGGCCCATCAGAGGCGGCGAATCGTGGAGGCCTCCGGAGAATAAACGCCGCGTGGCGAGCGACGCTTTTACGCCATTTTTGGGGTGCCGGAGGGATCCCGATTTGGCGTCAAACAGGCACCGACTGCGATTTTGCCATTGGAGGCGATTTTCCGTCCAATCGCGTTTGGCGTTTTCAGTGTCGGCCGACGGTGAATCCCGCTTTGTGTCTTTGCTCCTTTTAAAACACTCCTTAAACCTACTTTTTGAGCAAGCTTTTGATCCCCTGCCCCAATATCTCTTCTTGTAACAATAATCTTTATTATCGCAAGTAGGGCAGCACGGTAGCACAGTGGATAGCACAATTGCTTCACAGCTCCAGGGTCCTGGGTTTGATTCCCGGCTTGGGTCACTGTCTGTGTGGAGTCTGCACGTTCTTCCCGTGTGTGCGTGGGTTTCCTCCGGGTGCTCCGGTTTCCTCCCACAGTCCAAAGATGTGCAGGTTAGGTGGATTGGCCGTGATAAATTGTCCCTTAGTGTCCAAAATTGCCCTTAGTGTTGGGTGGGGTTACTGGGTTATGGGGATAGGGTGGAGGTGTTGACCTTGGGTAGAGTGCTCTTTCCAAGAGCCGGTGCAGACTCGATGGCCTGAGTGGCCTCCTTCTGCATTGTACATTCTATGATAATCTATGATAATAGACTTACATTAACACTGCAATGAAGTTACTGTGAAAAGCCCCTAGTCGCCACATTCCGGCGCCTGTTCGGGTCACAGAGGGAGAATTCAGAATGTCCAATTCATCTAACAGCACGTCTTTCGGGACTTGTGGGAGGAAACCGGAGCACCCGGAGGAAACCCACACAGACACGGGGAGAACGTGCAGACAGTGACCCAGCCGGGAATCGAACTCGGGACCCTGGTGCTGTGAAACAACAGTGCTACCCACTGTGCTACCGTCCAATTTTATTTGCTAATGCTCCTGTGAAGGCGTATTTGGCGCTCCACTGTATGAAAGGTGCTATGTCGAATCATAGAAAGGAATCTCTACAGTGCAGAAGGAGGCCATTTGGCCCATCGAGTCTGCACCGACTGTCCGAAAGAGCACCCTACCTCGGCCCAATCCTCCACCCTATCCCCGTCACCCTGTATATGGATGCAACTTGTTGTTGTTGAGGTCGCTGTAACTTTTATAGGCAAACTGCCTGGTGAGTTTTGTGGCCTTTTTAAAAAGAAATGTTGGCTTCACTTTGACTTTATCATGTCGTTGGATGCAATATTGTACCAGTACTCCAAATTTCTCTCATGCAAGAACAAAGTACTACGGATTCTGGGAATCTGTCACAAAATCAGAAAATGCCGGAAATGTTCAGGAGGTCTGTGCTACTTTGGAACTCTGCCTCAAGAGGCGGTGGAGGCTGCGTCACTGAATATTTTTAAGGGGGAAGTAGAGAGATTCTTGTTTGATAAGGCAATCAGTTAATCGGAGGGTAGATGGAAATGTAGAACTTGAGATGCAAGCAGTTCAACGATGATCTAATCGAATGGCGGAGAGGGGCCGAATGGCCTACTTGTCTGCTCCTATATCAAATGTAAGTCGGGGGGCTTGTGTGAAGTGAAATAGAGTCAACCTTTCAGGTCGATGCTGAGTTCCAGTGAAAGGTCATCGACCCCAAATGTTAACCTTGCTTCGCTCCCCTCAAAGGCTGACAGGCCTGTCTGAGGATTTATTTCAAATCGCCCTGCTAACATTCCTTCATCGTATTTTACGAAGCACTTCACCCTGAATATAGTTCAGTGGGATTTCCTGCGAAAATAATTGGAGTCGGACGATCCTGGTTTAGATCCCCATTTTTAGTTGACCCTGTTGATGTTCCTGGGTGTCAAAAGTGGGAAAGCATTTCACCGTTTAATAATATCACACGCGGATAGAACGGTGATACTCGATTTTGACCTATTTCTGTACATGGTTGTGGGTGTTGTTGTGTCATTGATGACACCCAGTTTGCTGTTGAGTCAACCAACCACAGGATCTCACTACCCCAGTTTAGAAAGAAATTAATCTCCCTGTTCTAAATAAACCAACAAGGAGTCACTGGGTTGCATCAGGGTTATCAAGTGCAAAACAGGCAAAAATATCTCCTTTCTCGAGGAGTGCCACTGATAAAACATGAAGCTGTAAAACAAAATGCATAAAACAAACACTGGTTAGGCCACAGCTGGGGTGCTGTGTGCAGTTCTGGTCACCACATTATAGAAAGGATGTGATTGTGCTGGAGATGGTACCGAGGAGATTCACCAGAATGTTGCCTGGGTCAGAGGGTCTGAGCTAGAGGAGAGATTGGATAGGCTGGGGCTGTTTTCCTTGAAGCAACGAAGGTTGAGAGGGGACCCAATTGAGGTGTCTAAGATTATGAGGGGCATAGATAGGAGGATTGGAAGGACCTTTTTCCATTAGGAGAGGGGTCAATAACCAGGGGGGGGCATAAGTTTAAGGTGGAGGTAGAGGAGGGGAGTTGAGGAGAAATGTTTCCACCCAGAGGGTGGTGGGAACTCACTGCCTGAAAATATGATTCAAAAACTCTCAAAACATATTTTTGCGTGGGTTTCCTCCGGGTGCTCCGGTTTCCTCCCACAGTCCAAAGATGTGCGGGTTAGGTGGATTGGCCATGCTAAATTTCCCGTAGTGTCCTAAAAAGTAAGGTTAAGGGGGTTGTTGGGTTACGGGTATAGGGTGGATACGTGGGTTTGAGTAAAGTGATCATGGCTCGCCACAACATCGAGGGCCGAAGGGCCTGTTCTGTGCTGTACTGTTCTATGTTCTATGTTCTATGTTCTATGTATGAAGTGTTCAGATAGTCAAAAAAGGGCGGCACAGTAGTACATTAATTTTTTGAAAAAAGCAGAAAGAGAAATTGGGGAAGTTGCAAAAACAATGATACGAGAACTGAACAGAAAAGGCTGAGCAGACTAGGGCCTTTTGCTCCAGAAGGCCGAGAGGTGATCTGATAGAGATTTTAAGATTCGGAAGGGGTTCGATCGGGTGAATGTGGAGCAGATGTATCAACTTGTTGGTGGGGGGGGGGGGGGGGGGGGGAAGTCCAGAACTAATTTGATGAGTCAAGTAGGGGACTCGGGAGAAACTTCGATACTCAGCAAGTGGTTTGAATATGGAACCCGGACCAACACGACACAGCAGGTCAATCACAGAGATGCATTTAAGGGAAAGCTAGCTAAACACACGAGGGAGAAAGAAATAGAAAGGTTTATATATCAAATAGAGTTGGAAGCACAGTGGTTAGCACTGCTGCCTCATCGCTCCAATGACCCGGGTTCGATTCCAGCCTTGGGTGTCTGTGTGAAGTTTGCACTTTCTCCCCGTTGTTTACTTTTTAATATTCGTTCTTGGGCTCTGGGTGTCACTGGCTGGGTCAGCATTTATTGCCCATCCCAGAGGGCAGTTAAGAGTCACTGTGGGTCTGGAGTCACATGTAGGCCAGACCGGGTAAGGGCAACAGATTTCCTTCCCTAAAGGACATTAGTGAAGCAGATGGGTTTTTAACGACAATCGACAATGGGTTCATGGTCATCATTTTTTTTTTCTTTTAACAAATATTTAGAGTACCCAATTACTTTTTCTAATGAAGGGGCAATTTAGCGTGGCCAATCCACCTACCCTGCACATCTTTTAGATTGTGGGGGCGAGACCCACGCAGACACGGGGAGAATGTACAAACTCCACACGGACAGTGACCCGGGGCCGGGATCGAACCCGGGTCTTCGGCGCCATGAGGCAGCAGTGCTAAGCACTGTGCCACATTGCCTCCCGATTTCATGGTCATCATTACAGTTTTAATTCCAGATTTTTTTTATTGAATTCAAATTTCACCATCTGCCGTGGCGGGATTTGAACCCAGGTCCCCAGAGCATTACCCTGGGTCTCTGGATTACTAGACCAGTGACAACATCACTACACCACCCCCCTCCTTTCCGGGCACTCCGGTTTCCTCCCACAGTCCAAAGATGTGCACGTTAGGTGGATTAGCCATGATCAATGCACGGGGTGCCGGGGATAGGTGCAGACTCAATGGGCTGAATGGCCTCCTTCTGCACCGCAGGAATTCTATGGAAGGAGGATCGCATGGAGCATGTACACCAGCATGGGGCAGTTAGGCTGAATTGTCTGTGTCAATGTCATAGACTGGATGTAATTCTATTTTAGCACTGAATTGGGCACCTTTCAGCCAATCTCCCCCACACTAGCTCCTTGTTGATGCAATCTACCATTTCTCAGTTATTCGACGCCCAGATATCCCTCATTAATCTGGTGCAGCACCAAGCTCTGGAGACCGAGTGGAATGACAATCCTGTCCAGCTTGAGGAGGACACCATCAATCACCATCAGGTCATCCTTCACATTGTAAAATTGTGGGCACTGCCCTTTCTGCCAGCCATTGGTGAGGTTGTGGATGACGCGCTGCAGGAGGGGGTCTTTGGCTGTCTCATCACAGATGAGAACTACCTTCTCATCTGTCGCTGGGAGAGTGCTAGCACACAGCTGCACCTGCGATTCGATGTGCTGGATGATCTCCAGCGGCTCACTGGGCGAGGTGACGGAGTGGGACAATGCATCAGCGATGATGGGCTCCTTGTCAGGTCTGTACACCAAGTTGAAGTCATACCTCCTAAGTTTAAGCAGGATTCTCTGCAACCGAGGCGTCACGTCATTCAGGTCCTTGTGGATGATGTGGACCAGAGGCCTATGATCCATCTCGACAGTGAATGTCGGCAGGCCGTAGACATAACCATGAAATTTGAGAATGCCGGTGAGAAGACTCAAGCACTCCTTCTCAATCTGTGCATATCTGGTTTCAGTGGGCGTCATCGCCCTTGATGCGGAGACTACTGGTGCCCAGGACGATGTGTCATCTCGTTGAAGCAACACCGCACTGATGCCATCCTGTCTCGCATCTGTGTCTCCCGGTCTGGGTCGAGGAATGCCAGGACTGGTGCAGTGGTGAGCTTGGCTTTCAGCTCCAGCCACACTGTCTGGTGCGCCACCTTCCACTCAAAGGCAGTTGACTTTTTCACCAGGTTGCGTAGGGCCGTGGTGTGTGTGCCCATGTTTGGAATGAACTTGCCCAGAAAACTGACCATACCCAAGAAGCGCAGCACCGCCTTTTTTTCCTCAAGGACCTTCATCGCCTCGATGGCCGTGATTTTGTCTGTGTTCGGGCGCACACCATGCTGTGAGATCTGGTCGCCTAGGAACTTGAGCATCAGTGTGCCAAAACAACATTTGGACCTGTTTAACTTTAGGCCGTCGGCCTGTACAAGACGGAATACGTTCTGGAGACGGGACACACGTTCTTCAGGGGTCGTGGGCCATATGATGATGTCGTCCACGTACACACAAACCCCTTCAATTCCTTCCATCATCTGCTCCATGATGCGATGGAATATCTCCGATGCCGAGATGATGCCAAATGGCATGCGATTGTAGCAATATCTGCCAAAAGGCGTATTGAAGGTGCAGAGCCTTCTGCTGGACTCTTCCAGCTGGATTTGCCAAAATCCCGGTGATGCAGCCAATTTGGTGAAGAAGCGCGCGTGTGCCAGCTCACTCTGAGTTCCTCCCGCTTCGGGATGGGGTAGTGTTCCCGCACGATATTCTTATTGAGATCCTTGGGATCAATGCAGATGTGCAGGTCTCTCGAAGGCTTCTTTACGCACAGCATCAAGCTGACCCAGTCAGTCGGTGCGGTGACCTTGGATATGATGCCTTTCTGCTGAAGGTCCTTGAGCTGTGCCTTCAGGTGATCTCTCAGTGGAGCAGGGAAGCGTCGTGGTGCGTGGATCACTGGCTTGGCATCAGGCTGTAGCAGAATATTGTATCGATACGGCAGCGTGCCCATCCTGCTGAACACATCTGGATACTGAGCGAGGATGTAGTCGATGCCGGCCTGAAGATCCACATGGGAGGATGTCGTGGAGTAAACCCTTTGAATGAGGTTCAGCTGATTGCAGACGTGCGGACCTAGTAAGGATGCCCTGTCCGGCTTAACAATTTCAAAGCGTAACCGTGCTTGTGTGTGTCGGTTGGATACGTGCAGATGGCAGGATCCCAGTGCCGTAATGGCATTCCCGTTGTAATCCAGGAGCTTGCAGGCAGCTGGAAGGAACGTGGGGGGCTTCTTAATGCGCCTGAAGTCTGCCTGTGAGAGGAGGTTGGCAGAGGTACCTGTGTCCAGCTTGGACTGGATGGGGCAGTGGTTGACCTTCATCACTGCTCGCCATTCGTCCTCAGAATCCACAGCTAGGATTGACTGGACTTGCGATGTGTCTGATGTGGCACATTCACACGTTGTAATAATGCCCACACAGTAGGCGTTGTCCAGGCATTCAGCATCTGGATCCATTGAACTGCCGGGATCAGAATCCTGTAGGCGTTGGTGCACATTCCGGATGCGCCATCGTCGGAATTGGGAACGCTGGCTCCTGATTGGTGCAGATCTGCACAGGGCTGCATAGTGGCCTGGCTTCCCGCAGTTTAAACAGCGTCTGCCTCTTGCAGGGCAGTGTTTCTTTAAATGGGCGGTGCCACAGTTCGAACAGGTCATGACGTCGGGGTCCTGACGCTCCGTGCGTCGTTGCACATGCACACTGCGTTTCTCAGACGTCTGCGCCTGCGCAGTGCGGATTTCGGCCGCTTCGTTGGCCTGTTCGCATCGCACACGCGTCGGGCCCCGGGAAGAGCACGCAAAATGGCCGCTTTCGTTAATGTTGAGGCGCTGCATCCGGGAGATGGCCTGCACACTCGTGGGAGGCTAGTCTATCGTTTTCTGCCACTTCATACTGGAAATAGCGATTTTTAGCGTGCTCATGCACTGTGCATGTTTCAGTCGCGACTGGCAGGGTCATATGCTTGATCTTCAGTAACTGCTCCCTCAGAGGATCAGAGTGAACTCCAAAAACGATTTGGTCTCCGATCATGGAATCAGTGATATCACCAAAGTTGCAGGATTGCGCTAGCAGTCTAAGGTTAGTTAAATATGAGTTGAAGGGTTCGTCTTAACCTTGCAATCGCTGCTTGAATATGTAGCGCTCGAAGATTTTGTTGGTGTCCACCTCACAGTGGCTGTCAAACTTGTCCAGGATGGTCTGAAACTTTGTCTTGTCCTGGTCTTCGGCGAAGTGAAAGGAGTTGACTATTTCCAAGGCGTGGACGCCCGCTGTTGTGAGGATGTTGTGTATCTTCCGTGCATCAGACGCACCATTGAGGTCTGATGTTTCGACATAAAGCTGAAATTTCTGCTTGATTGTCCGCCAGTTGGCACTGAGATTGCCGGAGGTCCTGAGCTGGTGAGGAGCCTGAATCTTCCCATTGCGCCGGTCTCCATTCGCTGGTCATCACGGATATTGCTGAGTTGAACTAACTAGATTGAACAGACTCCTGGTACCATGTTGTGTTATGTAATTTGGACTAACACAAGCTGCCACTTGATGCAGTTTTGAGTAAAAGATGCTCCAGACTTTGAAGTGAGTTCAATGTGTTTTATTGAACTATTAGCGCAGTTCTCAATGAGTTCGACTCTCTGCTAATCTAAATGTAGTAACTCAGTCTAACTGAACCAGCCTTGCTCTAAGCCACGTGCTGGGGGGTGATGCTGAGTGTATCACCCTGTCTCACTCTGTAGATGTTGGTCTGTGGAAAGAGGCGGGGTGTGAGTGAGTCATCCCTTTTATAGTGTATTACCACCCCTGAGAGTCCTGACTGCTCATTGGTCGTGTCCTATTCTATGTGCTCATTAGCTGCATGTTTGCAAATCTTGACAATACCCTCTTTAAAAGACTGTTTGACACATCGTAACAAAATCTGACAACATTCCCAATGCCCCGAAGCATGAATATTGAATGTTTTATTCCGCGATCGTGAAGGATTCGCATTTGTTCGTTTTTTTCACACTCTCAAATCCCATCGCAAACTCCAGCCCCCCCCCCCCCCCCCCACCCCCCCTCTCACCATTTCAAAGCTAAAGTACAGGTTAGAGACCTGCTCTTAACTCTTCACCAGCTAGTTCAGCCATGAGGAGGATTGCGAGAGCAATTTAGGGCTGGAACGGACACTTGACTTCTCCCTTCCTTGATCCTCGTGTGGGATAGGCCCGAAAGTCAGCCTGAGCCTCTGCCGGTATCTGTGCCCTCGTGCTCTGTCTAACCCTCAGGGGAAACCTCACAATTGTGCTGTCTTCAAGCTCACAATGAAATGAATCTGTAATTATCACACAATACTCAGGTATGTCACAATGGGAGTGGTTCAGTGGGGGGTTAGCTCTCCTGCCTCTGAGCTGGATGGCCCTGGGTTCGAGTCCCACTCTAGGACTTGCTGGCTGCCACCGATGCAGGCAGGCCTGTGGGTATTGGCTCTGCTCCCCAGCATCAATAAATGGGGACGCGTAGTGGCAGAAGAGGGCATCTGGTTTTAAAACCGTCTGCTAAATCCATATGATCTGAAAGGTGATCATTGGGGTGATTCCATGTGAAAAGCTGAAATAGGAAGCAACTACTTGTGTGTGACCAAACAACGTACATCTACAATAGTGCCCTTTAACACAATGCCAGTGTCCCAGGAGTAACTTGCAAACAGAATTTGACACTGGACCACATAAGGAGATATTAAGGCAGCTGACCAAAAGGTAGGCCAAAGAGTTTAGATGTTAAGGAGGAGGTCGAGAGAGGGAGAGAGATAGAGAATCCAGTGAGGGAATTTCATAGGCTCGGGCCTAGGCAACGGAGGACTGTAAATTAGTATAAAGGATGTGCAAGAGGCCAGAACTGGAGGAGTGCAGAGATCGTAAGAGGGTTGTGGGGGCTGAAGAAAGTTCTAGAGATAGGCAGGGGAAGGAATAATAATAATCGCTTATTGTCACAAGTAGGCTTCAATGAAGCTACTGTGAAAAGCCCCCAGTCGCCACATTCCGACGCCTGTTTGGGAAGGCCGGTGCAGGAATTGAACCTGCGCTGCTGGAATTGTTCTGCTTTGCAAGCCAGCTGTTTAGCCCCCTGCTGGGAGGGTGAGCATTTTAAAATGGAGGCGTTTCTGGACCAGCAGCCACTGTAGGTCGGGAGTGACAGGTGAAGGGAGTTGGGATATGGACGGCGGAGTCAGACTTTGTTTTTGAATGCATGTATTTGAAAATGGTTGAAAATGCGAACCAGCGTTTTCATGATCACGTTAGTAGATAGAAGAGAAACGATCTCACATTTGACCTGACCTACATAACTCATTGATCTCACATGGGTTCCCAGATTAGGGGCATGATCATTAACCCCCAGTACCACCCCATTTTGTGTGGGAGGTGTGTACAGTGTACACTCATCTCGCCGTCTTGCCGTTAAGTCCCTTGTGGGTTATAACGATTATATAAGTCATCCTTCTGCACTAAGGAGACCGAGGATTCTGTGTGAACTTGTGTATAACCATTGTTCGAGAACCTCCACCCAGGTGGGTCAGTGAAGGATATCTGAAATACATTAACCCTTTTCTTTCCACTGGCTCGACTTAACATCGTTTTCCAACCTCCTTAAATGTCATGGTACCAGCCAGCCTCAGTCCAAGTTATTTACCCATTCAGTTTCTTGTTGGCATGGCGAGGAGTGACCTAGTGAAGGTAACCATGGTGACACCCAGTGGCAGGTTTCACATTGGTCTGCATTCAAAGCAGGCTTGAAGTGTGAAGCCATTTCGCAAGCTCCACCCCAGGAGGTGATCGCTGGGAGCATTGGAAGACGTCGAGGGGCTGTACTTGTGGTATTTGAGAAGCAGGTGGGCACAGCTGACATCGTCTCCGGAAGGGCAGCAAGGTGGCACAGTGGCGCAGCGGATGCCTCACGGCGCCGAGGTCCCAGGTTCGATCCGTGACGCTCTGGGTCACTGTCCGTGTGGAGTTTGCACATTCTCCCCGTGTCTGCGTGGGTCTCACCCCCACAACCCAAAGATGTGCAGGGTAGGTGGATTGGCCACGCTAAATTGCCCCTTAATTGGAAAAAATTGGGTGCTCTAAATTTGAAAAAAGTCTCTCCGTACAATGATGGTTTGTTTCTATTTTCCAACGACTCGACCCGATGAACTGGGTTGTCTGCCAATACCACGCCCAAACAGCCGTTGTTCACGGTGTGACTGGGCAGCGAATGGGGGCGGGACATTCAACTGTGACAGGCATCGCTGCTAAGCCCAGTCCTGTTGTCAACCAGTGCCCACAAATGCACAGTGTTATAGGAGGAGTTGAGAAAATTAGTTGAAAAATGAAAAAAATGAATGAAAATTGCTTATTGTCACGAGTAGGCTTCAATGAAGTTACTGTGCAAAAGCCCCTAGTCGCCACATTCCGGGGCCTGTTCGGGGAGGCTGGTACGGGAATCGAACCGTGCTGCTGGCCTGCTTGGTCTGCTTTAAAAGCCAGCGATTTAGCCCAGTGAGCTAAACCAGCCCCTAAAATGTAAATCGCTTATTGTCACGAGTAGGCTTCAAATGAAGTTACTGTGAAAAGCCCCTAGTCGCCACATTCCGGCGCCTGTTCGGGGGGGCTGTTACGGGAATCGAACCGTGCTGCTGGCCTGCCTTGGTCTGCTTTAAAAGCCAGCGATTTAGCCCTGTGCTAAACAGCCCCTTTTGAAAATCACTTATTGTCACGAGTAGGCTTCAATGAAGTTACTGTGAAAAGCCCCTAGTCGCCACATTCTGGTGCCTGTCCGGGGAGGCTGGTACGGGAATCGAACCGTGCTGCTGGCCTGCTTGGTCTGCTTTAAAAGCCAGCGATTTAGCCCAGTGAGCTAAACCAACTCGTTGATATGATGTGGGTGGTGGGGGGTGGGAAGTGTATGGTGCCTGGCGGGGGGCAGTTGTTAAGGTGGGAACAGAAATATGCAGTTCTTATTCTGCCACTAGGTGTGGCTAATTGGCTTTGGAAGTGCTTTAGGGTTTTCTCAAGGTGTGTTAGAAATACCAGCGATCACGTCCCCTCTGTGTAACCGAGGGAGGGGGAGTGCGACTGCTTTCATGTACATACATTCAAAGTTGCAGAATTCCAGAAATCTACTCAGGATTGGCTCCGTGGTTAATGCCCACCTGTGATTTTCCTCCATAGCTCCTGGATTTGTTTTCATCTTCTCCGGATGAAAGGTTAAAGTCACAGCGCTTGCGAAAATGTTTGAACAGGGTAGAGAAAGCAGTGATTAGCTATAGGAGAAGCCAGTTGATTACAGGTCGACCTGGGAAGGCTGAGGAGTCTCTGAGTTTTCAGAACAGAATGGAAGTGCTGATTTTATTTTCTATTCTTCCATGTGAGGTGGGCGTTGCTGGCAAAGCCAGCATTTGTTGTCCATCCCTATTGTTACTGTCCGCCCATGCGCTCTTTTAATGTTTACCATTGCCTATCCAGTCATCCCTTTAAGTGACATTTCCCAATCCATCGTCGCCAACTCGCGCCTCATTCCATTTTCGTTTCCTTTACTTAGATTCAGGACCCTAGTCTTAGACTCAACCACATTGTTGTGAATCTGGAGTCACATGTAGGCCAGACCAGGTAAGGACGGCAGATTTCCTTCCCTGAAGAACATTAGTGAGCAGATGTGCTTTTATGACAATCGACAATCTTGCGAGTTCCAGATTTTAATGAATTTATTTTGAAAATTGTGGTGGGATTTGAATCCAGGGGCACAATTTAACTAAATAGCGAGCGCGTTTAGCGCGTGTTTCCTGGGCTTGCAGCGCTGAGAAAAACAAGGCTATAAAACGTGACTTGCGTTTGATAAGGATCCTCAACAGGGAACGCGTGGCTGAGGCCTCACATAGGGGCAGCACGGTAGCATTGTGGATAGCACAATTGCTTCACAGCTCCAGGGTCCCAGGTTCGATTCCAGCTTGGGTCACTCTGTGCGGAGTCTGCACGTCCTCCCCGTGTCTGCGTGGGTTTCCTCCGGGTGCTCCGGTTTCCTCCCACAGTCCAAAGATGTGCAGGTTAGGTGGATCGGCCATGATAAATTGCCCTTAGTGTTGGGTGGGGTTACTGAGTTATTGGGATAGGGTGGATGCGCTGACCTCAGATAGGGTGCTCTTTCCAAGAGCCAGTGCAGACTCGATGGGCCGAACGGCATCCTTCTGCACTGTAAATTCTATGATAATCTATGATTAGTCCTGTTTCGTACACTGAGGAACTCTGCAGTGTAACGCGAGATCGGGGCGCCATTTTTAAATGCCATCCCAATCTTCGAGGTCGCCGGAGTGGCCTGTGAATCCCCCAAAGCCCAACGCAGCCCGCGTGCAGGTTAGGTGGATTGGCCATGATAAAACTGTCCCTTAGTGTCCAAAAAGGTTAGTTGGGGTTACTGGGCTACGGGGATAGGGTGGAGGCATGGGCTTCGGTAGGGTGCTCTTTCCAAGGGCCAGGGCAGATTTGATGGGCTGAATGGCCTCCTCCTGCCATGTAAATTCTATGATTCTATGTAAACATCTTCAAGCTGAAATCGACACAACTCTCCAATATCAGTCGAATTGTCCATGCATGACGGGCATTGGGCAGGGTCGATGGATTGACTGGAGTGCCTCACAAGCGAGCCCACCCGATGGGCCGAATGGCCTATTTCTGTGCTGCAAATGATTCTGTGACTCTGAGTCAGGGTGACATATTCGAAGAAACCACAGAAAAAGCCACTCGCAGCTCTTGGCTCACCGCTGTTTCTGTCTATCCAGTAACTTGTTCACAAATGAATGTTGCACCAAGCAAGAAGGCCTTGTAATCTGATTGCTTTTTTTAGAGAGGAGAGATTTAGTATGTGTCAGCTCAGGATGCCAAGTTTATGGTGTCCTTTATTTTGGAGGACACAGTGCACGCCCTCCCCAATCCCTCTGCTCGTATCCAAAGTGATATTTTAACTGTTAATGCAATAAAACATTTGGGGCGGGATTCTGTGACCCTGAGGCTAAGTGTTGACGCCATCGGAAACGCCGACGCGTCACTGGAGCGGTTCACGCCACACCAGCTGCTGATCCCGGCGTGTACTGGGCGTCGCGGGATCCGCGCGTGCGCAGTGGTACCGGCGCCAACGTGCGCATGCGCAGTGGCTTCCTCCAACGCCCCGGCCCCGACACAACATGGCGCGGGACTACAGGGGCCGGCGCGGAAGAAAGGAGGCCGCCAACCAGAGAGGCCAGCCCGCCGATCGGTGGGCCCCGACCGCGGGCCAGGCTACATCGGTGGCCCCCCCCCCCCCCCCCCCCGGGGTCGGAACCCCCCCACCCTCCCCCCACAGGCTACCCCATGGATCCTTCCAAGCCGAGTTCCCGCCCACTGAGAGCAGGTGTGGACAGCGCCGGCGGAACTCGGTGTTTTTACGATGGCTGAGAGTCGGCGGGCTGGAGGCGTTGAGCGGCCCCCGACTGGCGCCGCGCCAACCACGCCGGCGCCAATGGCGCCGATTCTCCGCTCTGCGGAGAATTGCGTGCCGGCGGCGTGGCGCGATTCACGCCGATCGCGGGGATTCTCTGGCCAACCTGCGCTGTAGAAAAAAGGAAAATGGCAACGTGACCAACCAAAACTTTGAGACCACACGTTTCCAGGAGAATTACTCCGTGAGACTGGGGAGGAAGTGGTCATTGTCGTAGGGGTGGGTTCTCCACAAGGTTGGCTGCTGCCCGTGGCCCTGGAGTTAAGCAGCTCGGAGCAAGCAATGGCTGAGACACATTAAGTGTCTGGAGATCTCCCCAGGTTCACAGTTAGAATTGCATCCCACAATTACTTCCGGGTCAAAGGTCCTCCCCGGCTACCGCTGGAATAAATGTTCTCCTCAACTAGATATGGCCAGCAACAGGTGCCTTTCAGTGGCTGAATGGTACAGCAACTGTTCGGGACGTCCTCTTAAAGTCAGCAGGCTGCAGAAGCTTAAAGATACCACCAGGTGGCCCCCAAGCCAGATGCAGATGTCTAATCCCACTTGAAAATTCCAATATGCCCTTGTGCAGAATAACAGTCGTGGTTTAACCTTAGAAATCTCTTAGGACGAGTTAGTCTTTAATGCTTTGTTAAAAAGAGTCAAGCCTGTCAGAGAGAGAGTTTGCTGCCTGGGATGGATGCCCACGCGCGGGTGTTGTGTGGTAGGAATGCCAGATGTTGGCATTTAGCATGAAGATGCTTCGGTCTTTTTCTGCAAAATCTGGCTCCCTGATTATTTTCTCCTCCACTTTTGCTGGGAATCCTCTGCGTCCTACCTCCCCTAATGATGGCACAGCAGAAGTTGGAGACATGACCTTTGGCCCATCAGCTGGGGTGGGGGGGGGGGGGTCAGGACTGGAGGTATCAGAAAAGCAGATTTTCTTTGAATAGAGTTGACCATTCTTGCATCTGTACTTAAAATTTGCATTTATGTCGTGCCTGATTCCTACTTAAATACGTGGAAAAATAGTGCATTATGTTGAAGTGTCGTAATTATTCATCCGGGTGAAGGCAGCAGCCATTTTGTTTTCACAACACGCTCTCGGGAACAGCAATGAAATGGTTAATCTGTTTATGGTCAATTGGCAAATGAGCGTTGGTTGATTCAGACACCGGGGGCGCGATTCTCCGCACTCCCGACGGTGCGGAGAATAGCGCGGCTCGTAAAATTTTACGGCCACGCTGTTCCGACGCCCTCCCGCTATTCTCCCCCCCCCCCCCCACGCCCGACTCCCGATACGAATCGCTGCCGCCGTTTTTTTACGGCCAGCAGCGATTCTCAGCTGATGGATGGGCCGAGTTCCCAGCCCTTTACGGCTGTTTTTACGAACGGCAAACACACCTGGTCTGGCCGTTCGTAAAAACGGCCGTAAACTCTCGATTTTTAAAACCATGGCACCGATCGCGGGCAGCAGGCCCGATGCCCGCGCACTCTTTGTCCTTCCGCCGCCCCGCAGTATCCATTCGCGGGGCGGCTGAGGGGCATCCCGGCCCGCGCATGCGCGGGTTTCGCGCAAATGCGCGATGACGTCATCCGCACATGCGCGGGTTGGAGTCTTCCAATCCGCGCATGCGCGGCTGACGTCATATGACGCGTCAGCCGGCGCTAACTCTGGCAAGCGGGCTTAACGAAATTCGTTAAGCCCGCGATGCCGGAGTTTACGGCGTCGGGATGCTAGCCCCGACCGGGGACCAGAATCGGTTCCCGGTCGGGAAGGGGGGGGGGGGGCTGGCGTCAAACCCGCCCGGATTTGACGCCAGCCTTACGATTTCTCCCCATATGGGAGAATCGCGCCCCAGGAGTCCTCTCCTGGCCTCTCAGGAGATAGGGGGAGTAGGCGGGAAAACGAAGTTGAGGCAGAAGATCAACCATGATCATATTGAATGGCGGAACATGGTCGACCCCCGTTTCTGTTCATTATGTTTGTAGGTGTGATGAATGGTATCGGTAACTGCTGTAACTGTACCTTGCCTTTAATACATTGGCCCTTTAAGACCGGGCTTGGAACCCTGGGGGACTCCGTCTCTGGCTCCGCCCCCAGGAAACGGTATATAAGGTGATGCTTACTGGGCAGCATGTGGTGAGCACACTTCTCGGCAGCTGTCCGGTTCTCTGGTAATTAAAGCCTTTGAATTACCAATCCTCTCCTATGTCGTAATCGAGGGTGTCTCAGTCGGTTCTTCCAACATTGCTGGGGTTGGTGGGGCAATGGGTGGGGGCTTCTAAAATGCCTATCTGAGCAAGGAAATGTGGCCTCATCTGATCAACACAGCATGTTGCTGGAGTGTCAGTTGCTGAGGGCTTGAACTCTCAATGTCCTGTTCACAAGTGTTTGCTGCTGCTGGACACATTGATTGCCCGAGGGAATAGAGAAGGGAATGCATTGCCGCTAGCAACCAGACCAACTCCTGAAGGCCCAAGCCAGCACAAATGAAGCATTCCAAACAATTATGGTTTTCTCGAGCCGGGTGACATTTTGATTTGATTGACTGTGAGAGAATAATATCCAGAGGAAGGCGTAAGGCAAATGATCTGCAAGTTTGCTGATGACGCAAAGATTTGTGCGAGTGTCGACCAGGGCTTATGAGAAGATCAAGGTTAGATGCTCGGTGGTGGTGCTTCTCCTTGAGGGGCAGGCTTGTGGAGTGAGCGCTGATTGATGGATTGTGCACCAACAATATAAAACTGGGCCTATTTCTATTTAGAACAGGGATTGCATCATACAGGAGAGACACCAAATTCTCCCATGTTTGGTTTTGATTGTTTAGAGAGCGCAGACAGCAATTTTTCGAGTTTTTCCCCCCCCCCCTGTTTGCTCTTCAATCTGTTTTTCACCTCCCCCAACCTTGCCCCACCAGGAGACTACATGGTACCTGGGGGCTTGAATCGAATCTGAGCAGCTGACGTCCTGAATCGCCCACCCTCTCTGCCCACCTCACCCTGCCCCGACCCGATCTTCAGTCCGCAATTTGGACCCATTCAGGGCCCTATAGCTTGGCTGCAGGATTTACATGCAGGCCATAGGGTCATAAAAGTATGAGGGTGGGCCTCTTGCACGCCGGAATTGGCATTCGTTTCGTCCGCTCAGTCTGCAATCTCACCCAAATTGATGTTGACCACCCGACATAGGGGTGGGGAGGTCAAGGGTCAGGTTTGCTGACTTCTGTCACAGAGGCAGGTAACGGGTTTATGACAGGATTGGGTGTCGAACAACTCCCTGCCACCTTTGTCTTGGGGTACTTTAATCAGCCATTCCCTCCAGCCGTGGCGTAGCACTCCCTGTAAAATGGCCACATCCCCTCTCCTACCCTTCTGGACTCGTGGAATCTCACATCATTGATGCTCATTGCACAGTCCAGAAGACAGTACTGCCATCACATCACATGCAAGCTAAGTTCATCTTTCGTCAACTAACTGGGCTTATTTATAGAAATTAAGCAAGCCAGACACATAAAGCAGAGCACAGGCCTACCTATCAAAAGGCCAGGAGAACCCCTGATGTTTTAAGTCTACTGCTTCTGTCAGCAGTAAATCTAGTCAGACAGGATGAATTTCCTCCTGTTCTGCCGGGCGTCACTTTGGCAGAACCCCCATTTTTACACCAGGAAATTCACCCACAGAGCACCCTCCACAAGACTCACTCACATTTTAAATTTCACCAAGGGCTATCTTGGGTCTGCCCCGTCACAGTTCATAGTTCAATTGTTCTGGATTTCCTTTGTTGTCTTTGAAATGCCGCGCAGGCCCAGTGCATTCTGGGTAGGTACCAGATGGATATTAACATTGCAGGCCTCGTCTGGTCCCGATTCCTGACATAGAGTCCCATTTCCAGTTTGAATGATCCACATGAGTACGTCCGCTCACACATCCACCAAGCAAGGCACTACCTGGCTCAATAAGCAGTACGATATTCATCATAGAGTCATAGCATTTACAGTGCAGAAGGAGGCCATTCGGCCCATCGAGTCTGCACTGGCCCTTGGAAAGAGCACCCCATTTAAGCCCACACCTCCAACCTATCCCCGTAACCCAGTAACCCCATCTAAACGTTTTTGGACACTAAGGGGCAATTTAGCATGGCCAATCCACCTAACCCACACATCTTTGGACACTAAGGGACAATTTAGCACGGCCAATCCACCTAACCTGCACATCTTTGGACACTAAGGGACAATTTAGCATGGCCAATCCACCTAACCTGCACATCTTTGGACACTAAGGGCAATTTATCACGGCCAATCCACCTAACCTGTACATCTTTGGGCACTAAGGGACAATTTATCACGGCCAATCCACCTAACCTGCACATCTTTGGACTGTGGGAGGAAACCGGAGCACCCGGAGGAAACCCACACAGACACGGGGAGAACGTGCAAACTGCACACAGACAGTCACCCGAGGCCGGAATTGAATGCGGGACCCTGGGGCTGTGAGGCAGCAGGGTTAACCACTGTGCCAACGTAACACGACGGAGCCGGCGGCCATTTTAGGCCCAGGCGTAGTTTTGTGACAGAGAGCTCGCTGTACACTTACACATAAAGCTAGTTCTATTGCTATATATATATACAGTAACCAGGTGAGTTTATCACTGGACTTAATAGTCTGAATGATACCTTTTTGAAACTGGAAAAAACTGTAGATGATATTGTCAGATGGTTTTAAAAAATCTGTAGAAAGACTAATGAAGAGGACAAAACAGCTGTCAAATGAAAGGGAAGTGCCTCAACTGTTATTTGGAACTGTCCCCTCAGGACATTGTTCGAAGGGAAGAAATTTTATTTAATTTTCCTCTTCAAAAATAAGGAAGTAATTCAGCAGTCCTGCATTCTCTGCTCGAACCACACTCAAAGGGACCAGAGATTATAGAATTTGTTTTGTTGTGTTGCATTCCTTTCTCCCACTCCCACACACTGTGACTCAACACACGATTGATGCGTGTCAATCTGAATAACCAGAGAATCCTACTTCATAATAGTACAAACTGGGCCCTAAAAGGTCAACTGAGAACTTCGAACCTGAGATGGAGCGGTGGTTGTTAGGCAAGGACAATAAGGGTTCCAGAACTAAGGCGGGTAGATGGAGTTAAGATACAGATCAGGCACGATTTCATGAAATAGCAGAAGCAACACGAGGGGTTGAATGGCCTTCTCCCATTCCTGCCTCCCTACGTTTAAGCTCTCTTTTTCACACAATAAACTGTTTGGCACGGAACAATTTCATGGCATTGTGACATGTTGAACGATTAATACATTTTCCAATTTTGTTCGATTTAAGAAGATTGGGCGGCACGGTAGCACAGTGATTAGCACTGCTGGTTCACAGCGCCAGGGTCCCGGGTTCGATTCCCGGCTTGGGTCACTGTGCGGAATCTGCACGTTCTTCCCGTGTCTGCGTGGGTTTCCTCCGGGTGCTCCGGTTTCCTCCCACAATCCCGAAAGATGTGCTGTTTGGTGAATTGGACATTCTGAATTCTCCCTCCGTGTACCCGAACAGGCGCCGGAATGTGGCGACTAGGGGCTTTTCACAGTAACTTCGTTGCAGCGTTAATGTAAGCCTACTTGTGACAATAAAGATTATTATTATTAATCTGACGATGGTTCAATTTTCTGGAGGGACATGCTGGAGGGCTGAATATATACATATAGATATATTTTTCAGTGATGACAAATGGCCACTTATGTGTGCAGAGAATGTCTGCTGTCATTAGGCCAACAACTGCTTGGATTGCTGACTCGTCTTCTGTTACACTCGATCTGTTTGTGGCTAAGTTGCATGACTTGTATCCAGTCACTATACAAAAGAAAAGGCAGCATTGCCGACAGGTACGCGATTATTCAATCGCCCATTTTCCGATGCGTGAGGTCCTATGCAGACTCAAACAACAAACCAAAAAATGGTCAGCTTGGGCTTAGCAGGCTCAATGCAAGCCTTTGCAAACGGAGTCAAAGGTATCTCCATAATCGCGATTAAATGGAAGAAAGGTCTGAGGGTCACATTTGATTGCCAAAACTGGTCTGCACCCATTGGCTCGATGCTATCAATTCCATTGTCCAATGGGCTTGCCGGTTTGAATAATCTGTTGTCAAATCTAGAGTAGTTGACGCACTTGGCCATCTTGGAGAATTGACCTTTGCCCTCGAGAGGTGAAACAAAACCGTTACAGAACGTCACTAGACAGCCATCGTGTGCGTCACCTGTTTTAATAAGTAGTGCAAAACGAAGAGCAAAAAGCCTTCTAACTTGAATAGGTTTGAATATGTTTCTTTTTCAGAGATGCCCTGTCTTCAGGCACAGTATGGGACCTTGCCACAAGGTGGAGGACCATATGAGGACTGCAATGCTGACTTCTTGACTCCTGAGTTTGTCAAGTTTGGAATGGACATCACCCCCACGGAGATCGCTGCCACCACTTCTCTGCCCAGTTTCAACACTTTCATCGACAGCAACAACGGAGACTTTGATGCTTATTTGTACCAACTGATGCTTTCTAACCAGCAGTCTCCATTTAAAGTGGAGGACGTTCAAATGTTTGGCTGTTACCCAGCTTCGATCAACATGCATTTAGAAGAGGTGCTACCCCAGTGTGGATCTTCTCAATATTACAATGGATCTTGTTCCATCCCGTCACCTTCGAACCCTGCTTTTCAAATGCAGCAAGTGTCCATATGGGATGATTCTTTCCCCCATCACTCACTGCAATATGGTGAGGTCGATCATTTATTAGATCAGCAAAAGAATGTGTCCCAGCTTTCATTCTTTTCCTTTAAACAGGTACCTTCAGAATCGCCTGTGCCGCATTGCCACATGAGGCTCGATGCAAGCTCCCATGGAGCTAATACAGTCCACCAACTGGTTGATACCATGTCTTATGATGCCACCAACCAAGCCTCCATGAGTTTTCCTGCTCTACCCATGGACCGTGGACCACGGCTCTTGGACAGTCCCATTGTAATAGACAATCCCATCCCCTCTCCACCGGTTCGTAATCCCCCTTCGAGTGAGGGCCAGTGCGCTGTGTGTGGAGATAACGCTTCCTGCCAACATTATGGTGTGCGAACTTGTGAAGGATGCAAAGGTTTCTTCAAGGTATTTGACCGGTTATTTCAACCTTAGCCATGTGTGGTGATGTTCCTGACTCTCTTCCAGTCTCTATTTCCATTGCTGTAACCCCCCAATCTATTTCTCTCAGTTCATTCACGTCACCCAAAGCCATCCGGGGCTCGTACTCCAGCTCAGTCCTGAGGAAGCACTGGCAATGTTGGCATTACTTGCCTGAGAGATTAGACAGACTACCCCCTCACGTAGATGCAGGGGGAAGTCATGACGCTGTTTCAAACACGAGCAAGACCACCCCCCCCCCCCCCCCCCCCCCCCCCAACCCCCACATCCTACATTACAGCAGCTCTTCAAAAAGACTTTATTGATTGAAAAGTGCCCTGGGGTATCCTGCAGTTGGAGGAGGCAGAAAAACAAGTCTTTCATTGCCATTGAATAGGTCACGTAGATTAATCTTGTATACGCCATGATAGTGTCCAAACAGCATGGCAGCTATTACTTGGAAATTGTTCATTTGTACACGTGCATTGGGGCAGCACGGTAGCGCAATGGTTAGCACTGCTGCCTCACGGCACCGAGGTCCCGGGTTCGATCCTGGCCCCGGGTCACTGTCCGTGTGGAGTTTGCACATTCTCCCCGTGTTTGCGTGGGTTTCACCCCCCACAACCCAAAGATGTGCAGGGTAGGTGGATTGGCCATGCTAAATTGCCCCTTAATTGGAAAAAAAAACCAATTGGGCACTCGAAATTTATTTTTTTAAATTTGTATACATCTGTCTTCATTGCAATTAGTTCCCACATTCCATGGTTTGCAGAAGTACATTTCATAAGGTTACAGCTCGGAGTATGAAGAATGAGTTGATTAGCTGACATAATGAGACTATAGGTGCAGCCAACGATTGTGACCGCACTATCCTATCTGTTGGCTATTTGCACTTCACCAAATTTCCACTCAGGTTTTTCTGTATCTAGCCCTGCCACCTCAGCTTTGACCTTACCCATAGCATTTTCCCACCTTTGACCCACTCCATAAGCGTCTGAAAATTGATGGAACTAAGGGGCAGGAACACTGTATTCTATGTTAAGATGTTGCAAGGCCAGAAAGATGCACTGGTGTCGCCCATGTCGGTGCTGGCGGTGTTGGTGCTGGCCAGTAGTCGGATGACTCCAGGAGCGTGCCGAAATCTTTTCGAAAAGCATTTCGCCAGCTGCAGTAGGAGGACACGCATCTGACTGTAATAAATTGATGCACGATCAGTTGCACGAAAGACTCAGATTGGTACAACTGTGGCTTTATTACAGTCAGATGCGTGGCCTCCTACTGCAGCTGGCGAAATGGCAGATCAGAAGGAGGACACGCATATTTATACAGCTCCTAGTGGGCGGAGCTAGCCGGCAGGGGCTACCGGCGAACCTGGAGTGCAGGTCCTACCTTACATACCCTAATACAGCCGCACACAGTGGTTCACCACACAGAATTTACCTCAAAATCTAAAACCAGAAAGGCAGTGCGATGCCTGCCAGCTGGTTGGACACGATCTGGATCGCAATCCACCCACATTTAGAAATTATCTTGGACGGGGGGGGGGGGCGAGTTTTGCACTGGCACTCAGAGAGGCCTAGATACGCTGGCAGAACACCAGCTTTGTGGAGATCGGGGTGCCCCGATCTCAAAGTGGCAGTGAAGGCCACCACTAGCGCCTGTATTGGGGTTTCCATGTCCCCGACCACAGGGGGCTCCAATGTACGCGAAGTGGTGTCATCACGGTAGCATGGTGGTTAGCATCAATGCTTCACAGCTCCAGGGTCCCAGGTTCGATTCCCGGCTGGGTCACTGTCTGTGTGGAGTCTGCACGTCCTCCCCGTGTCTGCGTGGGTTTCCTCTGGATGCTCCGGTTTCCTCCCACAGTCCAAAGATGTGCGGGTGAGGTGGATTGGCCATGCTAAATTGCCCGTAGTGTCCTAATAGTAAGGTTAAGGGGGGGGTTGTTGGGTTACGGGTATAGGGTGGATACGTGGGTTTGGGTAGGGTGATCATTGCTCGGCACAACATCGAGGGCCGAAGGGCCTGTTCTGTGCTGTACTGTTCTATGTTCTATCACGTCTGGTTTCTGGTGGTGTAGAACAGTTGTGATTCCTGGATTGGGGAGGGAGGGGGAGCCAGGAGAATCCGGCTTGAAAACGGTCACAGCATATTTAAATATGCTAATTGGGTTCACACCCTCGCTGGTCATGAACCAGATTACTTCACCTGCAGCGGGCCGGGAGCGTGGTCTTCTGTTCGGTGCCCGGCACAGAGACTGTTTCGGGCCTCCAGCCCTATTTTCCCAGCATACCCCGCGCACCCCCGCGCTATTTTCCCAGCATACCCCGGGCACAAAATGGATGGAGAATCACCCCCTGAGTGTTAAATCTGATTTGTGTAAAATAATTTGATTTAAATTCCACCTGCTGTGGTCGGATTTGAACCTGTGTCCGCAGATCATTATCTGGATTACTGGCCCAATGACATCACCATTACACCGCCATCTCCCCAGTAAATTTAACATCGGACAAAAATATAAATGCTGAGATGACAGTACAGAGCCCCTCGTGGCAATCCAGATGCCACACTTATACCCCAGGACAAGTAATTCGAGAAGAGTAAGGGCTTAGCCTCCCTCTCACACTTCTGCCAAGTTGATTGCTAGGGTAACTGCGAATGGAGACCTTTCAAGAGGGAACTAGTTATGTATACACTTGAAAAAATCTGCACAGCCAAGGGGAAAGTGCCATGCAGCGGAACAAATTGGCTCATTCTGTCAAAGGGCTAGCACAGACACAATGGACTGAATGGCCTCCGTCTCTGCTCTAACGATTGTTTGATTTGAAAAAAATGTTAAAGTACCCAATTATTTTTTTTTCCAATTAAGGGGCAATTTAGGTTGTGGGGGTAAAACCCACGCAGACACGGAGAGAATGTGCAACTTCACACAGTGACCCGGGGCCGGGATCGAACCTGGGACCTCAGCGCTGTGAGGTAGCAATGCTAACACACTGCACCACCGTGCCGTTGTTCAAAGATTGCTTGATTGACAGACACACATATTTTGAAGCTTGCAATCTTGAATTGCTGGGTTGCTTTTGAAATTATGCACTTAATATATTTATAGCAATAGATCATTCACTGCCAGCGATTATTACCTCTTTCCTCAAGTAGGTCAGGTGTTGGGCACAGGGTGGGATCAAGGGAGGAGTTCGAATGTTTGTTTTGCTATTGACGCCAATTCATTGAAAACCTTAACAAACGAAACATAGCGCCTTTCAAAATACTCGATATAGAACATAGAACAGTACAGCATAGTACAGGCCCTTCAGCCCACAATGTTGTGCCGACCATTTATCCTAATCTAAAATCAACCTAACCTACACTCCTTTACTGCTGTCCATGTGCCTGTCTAACAGTAGCTTAAATGTCCCTAATGACTCTGACTCCACCACCTCTGCTGGCAGTGCATCCCACGCACCCACCACTCTCTCTGTAAAGAACCTACCTCTGACATCTCCCCTATACCTTCCTCCAATCACCACGACTTCTGGTTGCTCCCCCTCCCCCTTAAGAATCCTGTAGACTCGATCCGAGACATCCCTGGCTCTGGCACCCGGGAGGCAACATGCCTTGCGGGAGTCTCGATCGCGACCACAGAATCTCCTATCCATTCCCCCAACCATTGAATCTCCTATCACTATTGCTTTTCTACGCTCCCCCCTTCCCTTCTGAGCCACAGAGCCAGACTCATTGCCAGAGACCTGGCCGCTAGGGCCTTCCCCCAGTAGGTCGTCCCCCCCAACAGCATCCAAAACGGTATACTTGTTTTGAAGGGGAACGGCCACGAGGGATCCCTGCACTGTCTGCCTGTTTGTTTTCTTTCCCCAGCTACGCTCACCCTGTACCTTGGGTGTGGCTACATCCCTGTAACTCTTCTCTATCACCCCCTCTGTCTCCCGGATGATTCGAAGTTCATCCAGCTCCAGCTCCAGTTCCCTAACACGGTCTGTGAGGAGCTGGAGTTGGGTGCACTTCCTGCAGGTGTAGTCAGTGGGGACACCGGTGGTATCCCTAACCACCCACATCCTGCAGGAGGAGCATGCGACTGCCCTAGCCTCCATCCCCTCTTACCTTACAGAATGTAGCTGCCCTGTGGACCAACTGGAACTCCGCCCTCCGACTCTGCTCCCAGTCAGCTGTACTCTCTGTAAACTCCCGGCTCCCTTCATGCTCTTTGAGGAAGTGTAGGAAACAAAATGAAAGGAGGACCTTGCTCCCTCCTCACCCAAAATCAAACAAAGTCTGCACTGTAGCTGGCTCAGATTTATACTGTGACTCTGGCCTCTGAAAACTGGCCTTATGCAATTAACTAATTAACAAGCTCCAGCTGCAAGTAGCTACAAGTAGAACCTCCGTTTAAAGCTGATTGAAAATTCACCTTCTTCTAAACCCAAACAAAACTAGGGGACCTGGGGTGGAAGGTGCAGCGCATGGCAGTGCCATACAACCAATGTTTAAACCACTTCACGGCTCTGCCAGAGACCTGCCTCTTTTGCGGCCTGGTGGAGACCGTGGAGCACATTTATCTTGTCTGTCCTAGGCTGCACTCCCTCTTTGATTTCTTGACGACGTTGTTGTTGAGGTTTTGTTTGCACTTCAGCCCCACGCTCCTGATCTACGGACATCCGGTGCGGAGGGGGGTGGGGAAGGCGGAGGACATCCTCGTGAACCTGCTCCTGGGCCTGGCCAAACTTGCTACTTATAGGTCCAGGCAGCGGGTGACCGAGGGGATTGTCCAGCCTGACTGTCTGCCCATCTTTCACGGCCACGTTCGCGGCCGGATGTCCCTGGAGAGGGAGCATGCGGTGTCCACGGGCACACTCGAAGCATTCCGTGCTCGGTGGGCACCGCAGGGGTTGGATTGCCTTATCAATACCGATTTTCACACTTTACTTTGACGGGTTTTTGTTAAGTTTTTGTTCCCTTTCCCGTTCTTTTTGGGCTGTGTTTCACTCGCTGTTTTGGGGCACTCCCCTCTTGTTTTATTCATCAGGTACTTTATGTTCTTTTACTTGGTTATCACGCCCAGCACCACCCCAGTGTCAGTGGCGGATGCTGGTCTAATCCTGCACGTGTAAATAAACATGCAGGTCATAAAATCCACGACAAAAAACACCACAAAAAACAAGAAAATAATAAAAAAGACAAAACACATGAACAAAAATATTTTTCTTTTTCCCTGTTCAATTAGAGTAGTAAGACCATATAAAAGGTCTAAACCCAAACAGCAACTTTTCAGTTAATTAACTAAATAAAAGAAAGACTAGACTTTAGATAAAAATGAACCCTTAATATCCCTCAGTCACCAAACTCTCACTACAGCACTCAACTGCACCCAAATTCAGCACTCCCTCAGTCACCAAACTCTCACTATAGCACTCAACTGCACCCATATTCAGCACTCCCTCAGTCACCAAACTCTCACTACAGCACTCAACTGCACCCAAATTCAGCACTCCCTCAGTCACCAAACTCTCACTATAGCACTCAACTGCACCCAAATTTAGCACTCCCTCAGTCACCAAACTCTCACTATAGCACTCAACTGCACCCAAATTCAGGACTCCCTCAGTCACCAAACTCTCACTATAGCACTCAACTGCACCCAAATTCAGCACTCCCTCAGTCACCAAACTCTCACTATAGCACTCAACTGCACCCAAATTCAGGACTCCCTCAGTCACCAAACTCTCACTATAGCACTCAACTGCACCCAAATTCAGGACTCCCTCAGTCACCAAACTCTCACTATAGCACTCAACTGCACCCAAATTCAGCACTCCCTCAGTCACCAAACTCTCACTATAGCACTCAAATGCACCCAAATTCAGCACTCCCTCAGTCACCAAACTCTCACTACAGCACTCAAATGCACCCAAATTCAGGACTCCCTCAGTCACCAAACTCTCACTATAGCACTCAACTGCACCCAAATTCAGCACTCCCTCAGTCACCAAACTCACTATAGCACTCAACTGCACCCAAATTCAGCACTCCCTCAGTCACTAAACTCTCACTACAGCACCCAAATGCACCCACATTCAGCACTCCCTCAGTCACCAAACTCTCACTATAGCACTCAACTGCACCCAAATTCAGCACTCCCTCAGTCACCAAACTCTCACTATAGCACTCAAATGCACCCAAATTCAGCACTCCCTCAGTCACCAAACTCTCACTATAGCACTCAACTGCACCCAAATTCAGCACTCCCTCGGTCACCAAACTCTCACTATAGCACTCAACTGCACCCAAATTCAGGACTCCCTCAGTCACCAAACTCTCACTATAGCACTCAACTGCACCCAAATTCAGGACTCCCTCAGTCACCAAACTCTCACTATAGCACTCAACTGCACCCAAATTCAGCACTCCCTCAGTCACCAAACTCTCACTATAGCACTCAAATGCACCCAAATTCAGCACTCCCTCAGTCACCAAACTCTCACTACAGCACTCAAATGCACCCAAATTCAGCACTCCCTCAGTCACCAAACTCTCACTATAGCACTCAACTGCACCCAAATTCAGCACTCCCTCAGTCACCAAACTCACTATAGCACTCAACTGCACCCAAATTCAGCACTCCCTCAGTCACTAAACTCTCACTACAGCACCCAAATGCACCCACATTCAGCACTCCCTCAGTCACCAAACTCTCACTATAGCACTCAACTGCACCCAAATTCAGCACTCCCTCAGTCACCAAACTCTCACTATAGCACTCAAATGCACCCAAATTCAGCACTCCCTCAGTCACCAAACTCTCACTATAGCACTCAACTGCACCCAAATTCAGCACTCCCTCAGTCACCAAACTCTCACTATAGCACTCAACTGCACCCAAATTCAGCACTCCCTCAGTCACCAAACTCTCACTATAGCACTCAACTGCACCCAAATTCAGCACTCCCTCAGTCACCAAACTCACTATAGCACTCAACTGCACCCAAATTCAGCACTCCCTCAGTCACTAAACTCTCACTACAGCACCCAAATGCACCCACATTCAGCACTCCCTCAGTCACCAAACTCTCACTATAGCACTCAACTGCACCCAAATTCAGCACTCCCTCAGTCACCAAACTCTCACTATAGCACTCAAATGCACCCAAATTCAGCACTCCCTCAGTCACCAAACTCTCACTATAGCACTCAACTGCACCCAAATTCAGCACTCCCTCAGTCACCAAACTCTCACTATAGCACTCAACTGCACCCAAATTCAGCACTCCCTCAGTCACCAAACTCTCACTATAGCACTCAACTGCACCCAAATTCAGCACTCCCTCAGTCACCAAACTCTCACTATAGCACTCAACTGCACCCAAATTAAGCACTCCCTCAGTCACCAAACTCTCACTATAGCACTCAACTGCACCCAAATTCAGCACTCCCTCAGTCACCAAACTCTCACTATAGCACTCAACTGCACCCAAATGCAGCACTCCCTCAGTCACCAAACTCTCACTATAGCACTCAACTGCACCCAAATTCAGCACTCCCTCAGTCACCAAACTCTCACTACAGCACTCAAATGCACCCAGGTTCAGCACTCGGTACAAACCTGAGTGATATAGCCAGTAATCACAATTTTGGCAAATATGGATGCGCGTCACTCAGTTTAGGATTCCACAAACATAAATATGACCAGTGACCAGATATGTCAGGCAAGTCCCCCTCCAAGTCACTCACCACCCTGACTGGGAAATATATCACTGTTCCTTCACTGTCACTGGGTCACAATCTCAGAACTCCGTCCCTAACAGCACTGTGGGTGTACCTACACCACATGGACTGCAGCGGATCAAGAAGGCAGCTCACCACCACCTTCTTAAGGGGCCATTAGGGATGGGCAATAAATACTGGGCCGAGCCAGCGATGCCCACGTCCCAAGAACGAATAGAAATATTTTCTTAAATTATCTGTTTTCAATGATGTTCGTTGAGGAACAGGTATCAGTCAGGACACCGGGGGAGAACGCTCCTTCCTGGGATGATCTATTATAGTCACTTGAGAGGGCTGATGGGGCCTTGGTTTTAATGTCTCAGATGGCGCCTCTTCAGTTTAGCACTCTAATTGAAATCTGCAGAATAGGCTCCTGTACTTCTCCCACCCGCTGGAACAATGTGAAGTTGGTGGGAATCATTACTGGTCTCAAAGGACGAAGACCAGATGTGATGACCATGCCAAGGGGCTGGGAGACCATTGTAGTGCCCAGGTGGTCAGGGACATGGCCAGAAAGTGCCCTGGCACCGTCAACCTGGTACTGCCAGGTTGGCACTGCTAAGGGATGGGGTCTGAAGGGGGTTGGGCTGAAGTGGAGCCTTGAAGGGGGGTGGGGAGGCCATTTGCGGCTCCATAATGGGATGTCGCTCACTTGGGTGGTGGGGATGAGGCTGATCACAGCGATTGGGGAGGGTCTTTACTGGCGATTGGCAGGGGGGGGTTCTGCAGAATGGTCTTAAGGTTGGGGTGCCCTTTAAAATGGCAGCTCGATCTCTGAGGAGCCGGACCTGCTGGCACGGTGGCACAGTGGTTAGCACTGCTGCCTCACAGCTCCAGGGACCTGGGTTCAATTCCAGCCTCAGGTGACTGTGTGGAGTTTGCACGTTCTCCCCGTGTGTGCGTGGGTTTCCTCCAGGTGCTCCGGTTTCCTCCCACAGCCCAAAGATGTGCAGGTTAGGTGGATTGGCCATGATCAATTGCCCTTTAGTGCTCGAAAGGTTAGACGGGGTTACTGGGTTACAGGGATAGAGTGTAGGTGTGGCGTTAAGTAGCGTGCCATTTCCGAGGGCCGGTGCAGACTCGCTGGGCCGAATGGCCTCCTTCTGCATTGTAAATTCGATGATCTTTGCGATACACGCACGTCAATCACGACACAAATCACCCCAACTTCCAAAAAAATGTCTAACTGTGGGTGGATCGCACAATGTTACCCGCTGGAGACCACACTCAGAAACCTTTGGGGAGAATTGCCGCCAAGTGTGTTGGAAAAAGAAAATAGATTGTGGATGCAGAGTTTCTACTCTGAAACGTCTCAGGTTTTGACACAGTGGTGCTCTGTGTATAAGCTTTACCAAGTATCTGGTTCAAAAAAAAAACCTACCAGAAAATAATAGTCCTTTCAAATAGCTCAATGTTTTTTGGGAATGGGGTTTGTTCTTCCAGTGGCTATAATGGAAAATGGAGTTTATTTGTATCTAAAAACTGCAGTCAGGCTTTTTTTATTTCTCAATGGTTCATTCAATTCTGCAAAGTGTAAAATAATTTGGAATTAGCCCTTAGGCTAATGATGTGTGAGCCTTCCCAGTCTCACGACCGTCGAATGCATAATCACAGCACTCTTTTGTTGGTCTGGTATAGATTGAGGGAAGAAATGGGAGGGGAACGCACTGGTCAAGCCAACGAGATAAGGTGGTGAGGGGAAATGCCTCCTCAGTGTGAAGATAGCGGTTAAAACAAATTCTTTAATATACCTTTTCTGGGGGCAGCACGGTAGCATTGTGGATCGCACAATTTCTTCACAGCGCCAGGGTCCCAGGTTCGATTCCCGGCTGGGTCACTGTCTGTGCGGAGTCTGCACCTCCTCCCCGTGTCTGCGTGGGTTTCCTCCGGGTGCTCTGGTTTCCTCCCACAGTCCAAAGACGTGCAGGTTAGGTGGATTGGCCATGCTAAATTGCCCTTCGTGTCCAAAATTGCCCTTAGTGTTGGGTGGGGTTACTGGGTTATGGGGATAGGGTGGAGGTGTGGGCTTGGGTAGGGTGCTCTTTACAAGAGCTGGTGCAGACTCGATGGGCTGAATGGCCTCCTGCACTGTAAATTCTATGATAAAACCCAAAGATGTGCCGGTTAGGTGGATTGGCCATGCTAAATTGCCCCCAATCTCTGTAACTGATGTATGAAATAAGAGACCTGAAGCTGTTTAAAAGGGAAACTGAGAGGAATATTGAAATATTGAGCTCAAAAATCAGGAAAATATGCTGAACTGTTCTAAATAATTGCTCAGGCCTCAGCTGGAGTAGTCGGTGCAATTCTGGGCCCCACACTTCAGGAATGATGGTCAAGGCCTAAGAGAGGGTGCAGAGGAGGCTGACGAGAACATCACCAGGGATGAGGAGTTTCCATTAACGTGGAGACACTGGAGATGCTGGGGTCAGTCTCCTTAGAGCAGAGAAGGTTGCGGGGTGATTTTTGTTGAGATGTTCAAAATTGAGCAGGTAGTGAGAAACGGATTCCACTGGCAGGAGAGGTGGCAGCCAGATGGTGCAGATCTCAAATAATTGGCAAAAGAACCAGAGGGGGAGATGAGGGGAACAATGTTTTCTGCGGCACGTTGCTTGGGTCTGGAAGGTGCTGCCTGAAAGGGCGGTGAAAGCAGATTCCATAGTAACTGTCCATGGAATACAATGTGGAAAAGTGTGAGGTTACGCACTTTGGAAGGAGGAATGGAGGCATAGACTATTTTCTAAATGGGGAAATGCTGAGGAAATCAGAAGCACAAAGGGACTTGGGAGTCCTTGTTCACGATTCTCTTAAGGTTAATGTGTAGGTTCAGTCGGCAGTTAGGAAGGCAAATACAATGTTAGCATTCATGTCAAGAGGGCTAGAATACAAGACCAGGGAAGAACTTCTGAAGCTGTATAAGGCTCTGGTCAGATCCCATTTGGAGTATTGTGAGCAGTTTTGGGCCCTGTATCTAAGGAAGGATGTGCTGGCCTTGGAAAGGGTCCAGAGGAAGTTCAGAAGAATGATCCCTGGAATGAAGAGCTTGTCGCATTAGGAACGGTTGAGGCCTCTGGGTCTGTACTCGTTGGGAGTTTAGAAGGATGAGGGGGGAATCTTATTGAAACTTACAGGATACTGAGAGGTCCAGATGGAGTGGACGTGGAGAGGATGTTTCCACCAGTAGGAGAGACTAGTACGCGAGGGCACAGCCTCAGACTGAGGGGACGATCCTTTAAAACAGAGATGAGGAGGAATTTCTTCAGCCAGAGGGTGGTGAATCTGTGGAACTCTTTGCCGCAGAAGGCTGTGGAGGCCAAATCACTGAGTGTCTTTAAGACAGAGATAGATAGGTTCTTGATCAATAAGGGGACCAGGGGTTATGGGGAGAAGGCAGGAGAATGGGGATGAGAAAATATCAGCCATGATTGAATGGCGGAGCAGACTCAATGGGCCGAATGGCCTATAATTCTGCTCCAATGTCTTATGGTCTTATAAGAATCTATATCGTGATAATGATATTTGCTATATTTAAACATATAGAAATATATATTCTGCAACACTAGAGACTGGCGAACCATAATGATTACTGCTCAGGACCTCTGTGCTGGAACGGTACTTTGGCACTCTGTCACCAATAGCATGTTCTCTGCTTTAGATCAGCTCCCAGATTAGTGTTTCAAAATGGATTTTGTTGCACCTTATGCTTTAACTCACTTTGACTTCCATACCAGGGCAAAACCACATTAAATACCATCTTCTAAGCTTTCCAGAATAAAAATAATTCTTGTCAAGGTATACGCTACTTCGAACACACTTAAAAGTAGTGCACGTGATATATGACTGCTTTAAATGTCTTTTCTTAACTTGTGATACAGATCGGCAATGCACTGGGGACCAGGGGAATACCAAGGTGATTACATTTCTGAGAGAGACTTTCAGAACTCGCTCGTGACTCACTCGTGACTAACTCGTGTTTTCACCAAAAACCAGGGGCATGGGAATTCCCCCAACCACTCTTCCTCCACACACGATCGGTTGCTCATGAGTACGTTTGAAGAGCTGCAAGATTTAGGACTCTCATCGTACTAGAAAAGCCCACAAAACACCCAACAGGAGTCCCAAGCTTTCGAGAACTTCAGGACAGGACGCCATTTTGGCCCCTTTTGGGCCTAGCTGTTCCGCCATTCAATGTACCTTAACTCCAGCTACCCGCCATGGTTCTGCGACCATTCATCCCCTTAACCGACAAAAATATATCCATCCAGTTTTGAAATGTTCAATTCAGCCCAGCGTGAAGGGGTTCCAGCTTTCCACTGTCCTTTGTGTGAAGAAATTCTTCCAGACATCACCCCTGAACAGACTAACTCCCAGTTTTAATCTTACATCCCACTTTTTACCAGAGGAAAGTCTCTTTCTACCTATCTGAGTGAATCCTTTAATCACCTCTTCTTGAGGTCAGCCCTTAATCTTCGATACACGAGAGAATACAAGTTTAGTCGATACAACCTGTCCTCATAATTTAACCCTTTTTTACTGCACTACCCTCTATTATAATAATAATCTTCATTAGTGTCACAAGTAGGCTTACATTAACACTGCAATGAAGTTACTGTGAAAAGCCCCTAGTCGCCACATTCCGGCGCCTGTTCGGGTCACAGAGGGAGAATTCAGAATGTCCAATTTGCCTAACAGCACGTCTTTTGGGACTTGTGGGAGGAAACCGGAGCCCCCGGAGGAGACCCACGCAGACACGGGGGGAGAGCGTGCAGACTCCACACAGTGACCCAGCGGGGAATTGAACCTGGAACCCTGACGCTGTGAAACAACAGCGCCAACCCACCATTCCTGGGTACCCACTATTTCGCTCCTTCACTGCTATTTTACCAGAGAGCCCCTTTCCCGAAGTGAAGTTACTTTTAAGCTTTTTGAAAAATTCTTTGACTGACTGCATTCTGCTTTGCGTTCATGTTAAATTACACTTGCATGTGTTCTGTGCTCACTGGACATCGAACAGGCGTGAAATTGGGGTCTACGATTAAGAGTTCCCAGCAGGCAGGTCAGCTGGTATTTGGCAAGGTGACCACCTACTGCCCCCTGCCAGCAGGGACTTCATGGTGCATTGTGTAGAGATAGCTAGTCTTTCCAAAATGGTGTTGAACCAAGATCCCTTGGGTGGAAGTCAAAGATTCCATGCCACAATTCTGAGACAAGTGATGCAGTTACCCCTGATATCTTGGCCAATGTTCTTCCCTCGGCCAACATCACAAAAACAGATTATCCAGTCATGATCATGTTGTTTGTGGGAGCTTTCTGTGCAGATTGAATTCCCCATTTCCTACACAGTGGTTAGCACAATTGCTTCACAAATCCAGGGTCCCGGGTTCGATTCCCGGCTTGGGTCACTGTGCGGAGTCTGCACGTTCTCCCCTTGTCTGCGTGGGTTTCCTCCGGGTGCTCCGGTTTCCTCCCACATGTCCCAAAAGACGCGCTGTTAGGTGAATTGGACATTCTGAATTCTCCCTCTGTGACCCGAACAGGTGCCGGAATGTGGCGACTAGGGGATTTTCACAATAACGTCATTGCAGTGTTAATGAAGCCTACTTGTGATAATAAAGATTATTATTATAATTGGTCATGAAAGGTGCTATAGAAAAGTCTCACACATATATATTATACAACATATATTATCTATATGTATGTTTTATAACGTTCTTGTTCAACGTCAAGCTAAGAAAACTAATGACATATGAAAGTATAATTCACAAAAGCTTAACAGAATATCATTCAGATTTCGAGGCTTCTGTTTAACCCATATGTTTTGTGATACATTGTTTGAGATGAATTTCCAACAGTTTCTTCTATTATCACAAGAGGAATTGAACATGAAAGTCAGGATGTTCTGCTTCAGTTATGCAGGGAATTAGTGAGACCACATCTGGAATACTGGGAGCAGTTTTGGGCTCCTTATTTCGGGAAGGATGTAACTGCGTTGGAGGCAGCTCAGAGGAGGTTTTACTGGATTGATCCCTGGAATGAGCGGGTTGTCTTATGAGGAAAGGTTGGACAGATTGGGTTTGTTTCCAGAGGAGTTTAGAAGAGTGAGGGGGTGATTTGATTGAAGTATTTTAGATCCTGAATGGTGTTGACAAGGTGGATGTGGAAAGGACGTTTCCTCTTGTGAGTGAGTCCAGAACGAGGGGGAAGTGCTTTAAAGTGAGGAGCCACCCTTTTAGGGCAGAGAGGAGGAGAATGTGTTTCTCCCAGAGGGCTGTGCGACTTTGGAACTCTCTGCCTCAGAAGGGTGGCACAGTGACTCAGCGGTTAGCACAGTTGCTTCATAGCGCCAGGGTCCCGGGTTCGATTCCCGGCTTGGGTCACTGTCTGTGCCGAGTCTGTACGTTCTCCCCGTGTTTGAGTGGGTTTCCTCCGGGTGCTCCGGTTTCCTCCCACAGTCCAAAGATGTGCAGGTTAGGTGGATTGGCCATGATAAATTGTCCCTTAGTGTCCAAAGATGTGCAGGTTAGGTGGATTGGCCATGCTAAATTGTCCCTTAGTGTCCAAAGATGTGCAGGTTAGGTGGATTGGCCATGTTAAATTGCCCCTTAGTGTCCAAAGATGTGCAGGTTAGGTGGATTGGCCATGTTAAATTGCCCCTTAGTGTCCAAAGATGTGCCGGTTAAGTGGATTGGCCGTGTTAAATTGCCCCTCAGCGTCCGGGGATTTGCAGGTTAGGTTATGGGGATATTAGCACAGCTGCCTCATGGCGCTGAGGACCCGGGTTCGATCCCAGCTCTGGGTCACTGTCCGTGTGGAGTTTTCACATTTCCCTCGTGTTTGCGTGGGTTTCACGTGGGTACTCTAAATTTATAGAAAAAAAGTTTATGGGGATAGGGCGGGGTGAACATGGGTCGAGTGCTCATTCAAAGGGTCGATGCTGACTTGACGGGCCGAATGGCCTACTTTGTCTACTGTAGGGATTCTATGATGGAAGGCGGAAGAGGCGGGGTCACTGAATTTTTTTAAGGTGGAGGTGGATAGATTCTTGTGAGGCGAGGGGGTCAAAGGTTATTGAGGGTTGGATGGGGATGTGGAACTCAACACAAGCAGATCAGACATGATCTTATTGAATGACGAAGCAGGCTCGATGGGCCGAATGGCCTCCTCATGCTCCTATCGCAATTTTTGATCAGTTTTAAGGAATTAAAACCTAATTGTTAAGAAATCAAATGGCAATTAATAAGCAACATGAAAGAATTAGCATTAAAGAAGTTATATGAATTATGCTTTCATACGTTGCTTACAGATTGATTCTATTGTGGGCACATCCAAAGTTGTTAAAGTTTAACATTGCACAAGGTCATCCTGAATGGGGGAAAAAGTGTATGTCGAGTCAAAGTGACAGTTGCAATGAAAAATGACCCGTAAAAAATGTTTCTGAACCCTCACAAAAATGTGACTACATCAGTCAAACTATGTGGACTAAAAATTTATTTTGCCCAATGTGTTCTTCAGTACCGCATATAACATTCCTCTGTCCATTGCTTCAGCGCAGATACCAATCCATTTACTCCCAGTAGCGGTTTGCAGCATGAAAACAGGCCCTTCTGCTCAGCTTGTCCATGCCTCCCCGTTTTTACCACTAAGCTGGTCCCAATTGCCTGCATTTGGCCCACATCCCTCTGTACCCACCCTGCCCATCGAACTGCTTCTGGACCCTTTTGTATCTCCCCCTCTGACCGTGAAACTATGCCTTAGACTCCAATCTCACCCGATGGGTAATAGAATCATGGAGGGACGCCCTGTTCATGTGTTACGCACATTTTCCCATTGGTCACTTCAGGCATGCTATTATTAATGCTTGTCAGCTGACCTTTGACCTCGGTGGGGGGGGGGGATTCATGGAATGAGACTGGCCAGTGGCTGCTTGTGTGCGATTGGACTGTGGGAGGCGAATCTCAGTTGGGACTCTCCCAGGCACAAGCAAACAAGAGCACAGATTATGATGTCTTTCCTGAGCGTGGATGATGAGTGAGATCAGTCAGCAGACCAGGAATACAGGACCACACACCATGGGAAGCCGCAAGACTGAATTTTACAGGAGAAATGACTGCTTCTTAAATCCAACAAGCTACTCTTCAATCAGCCTGTATTTTCAATAAAGCGTTTGCCAGTGCTGCCGCTTTTTCCCTCAATTGTTGCTGCTTAACAGGGGGGGGAGGCTGTTCAATATATATACTGTGAGAAAACGCTTTGAAAGTGTACAGCAGCAGATCGGAGTCAGTCCCGATGAAAGAAGTGACAACCGCAAATATGAGCAAGTGGCCAGTGACCCATTGCACAACACAATACGCCCTTTAAACACTGAATTTTCCTGGCGCCCTGCCAAAATCAAATCTGTTTCTCATCACATAACATTGACAACACAGATATTCAGAACAGCTGTGACACTGGATCCTAGGAAGGGGTGGGGTTGGGAGTACAGAGGCACCCGAGATAGTTGTTTTGCAGATGTTCTGGCATCCTACCAATGGGCCAGTTGCTTGGCAACCGTCTATCGTTGTCAGATGAGCATTTGTTTTTGCTCAGGTGGCGAATATTTGATTTGATTTGATTTTATTGTCACGTGTACCGAAGTACAGTGAAAAGTATTTTTCTGTGGCCACGGGAACGTACACAGTACGTACATTGGAGGCACAAGAATAATCAACAGTGTTATGGGAGAGGTGTTTTCAGAACCCCAAAATGTATCATGGAGTTCAACCAACCCCCACCTTTAATGTATTGTTGCTTTTGAAGCACACGGCTTGTTCCCCAGGTGTAGTATTACAATTGTGGACACGTGGTTTTTAAAACAAAACAATGTTTATTCCATGAACTCAAATTAACCTTTTAAATAAACATTGGATCTCTTAACACCCCTTACTTCAAAGATAACCCCAAAAATAATACAACACTATCCAATCCTGCAAACAGTTCCTTTACACATCCAACAGGCTTAACAAACCTTCAAAAACAGACATGAGGTTACATTCAATATATTTATAGTCTTTGGATTGGCAGACATCAACAGACCAGCTCGGTGTTTCTTCCTGCAACTCTCAGCAAAACACGCAGACACTCCCAGCTGCTCTCTCAAACTGAAACTAAAAACCCAGAACTAACCTCAAAATGGCCGAACTGAGCTCAGCTCCACCCACTCTCTGACATCGCTATTTTCTTCAAGGTACATTGCTTAAACATTCATTTCTTCAAGGTACTCTCACATGACAGAGAACATTGACAAATGGTACATCGACAAACAGTGATTGGTTACAGTGCAGAACAAGGGGCCAAACAAAGCAAATACATGAGCAAGAGCAGCATAGGGCGTCGCGAATAGTGTTCTGACAGGGAACAGATCAGTCTGAGGGGGAGACGTTGAGGAGTCTGGTAGCTGTGGGGAAGAAGCTATTCTTATGTCTGGATGTGCAGGTCTTCTGTATCTTCTGTCTGATGGAATATAGAATGTAGAACATAGAAAATACAGCACAGAACAGGCCCTTCAGCCCACGATGTTGTGCCGAACTTTTGTCCTAGATTAAGAACAAATTAATCTACACCCCATCATTCTACCGTAATCCATGTACCTATCTAATAGCCGCTTGAAGGTCCCTAATGTTTCCGACTCAACTACTTCCACAGGCAGTGCATTCCATGCCCCCACTACTCTCTGGGTAAAGAACCTCCCTCTGACATCCCCTATATCTTCCACCATTCACCTTAAATTTATGTCCCCTTGTAATGGTTTGTTCCTCCCGGGGAAAATGTCTCTGACTGTCTATCTATTCCCCTGATCTTCTTATAAACCTCTATCAAGTCTCCCCTCATCCTTCTCCGTTCTGATGAAGGGTCTGGGGGAAGGCAATGCCTGGGTGGGAGGGGTCTCTGATAATGCTGTCTGCCTTGTATAATATTGTAAATGATCTATTTTTTAAAAAGTCATCCCGTGCCTATATAATGGAGTGATATCTTTATACAAGGCCATTGTTCTTCTGTAGTGTTTGATTGCGGCATAGTCTTCATTGACTTCTAACGGAGAAAAAAAGGCACCCTCTCCATGATACACCTCACTGTTTTGTGAGGACAGAGCACACTGTCCTTCCAGCACTGGGCTCAGAGGTTGAATCTGGCAGGGATAGGCACAAGGCTGGATTCTCCGTCAGCGGGATCCTCCGTTTCGCCAGCAGGGCACTCACGCCTGCGGGTTTCCCAATGGTGGGGGCGCGCCCCACCAGAAAACGGGTGCAGCGGGATGGAGAATTCCGCCCAAGATTTCTCTTGGTTCTGAGGGAGGGGACGATGTAAAGAAATCTGAATGCAGACAGAGGTGGACAGCATCTAAATATTCACTCTTATAAATTGTCATTCTCGCTCTTGAGAGTGGTTGGTGTGGAAATTGAGTCAAACCACATTGGTTGGAATCTTCTGTGGGTCAGGTTAAGTTGTGTGAGCCAAGGAGAGATATTTGATTGGTGCTAAAATCTAATGTGAGTGCTTGTCATACAACACTGATGCAACATGTGGAAAAGTGTATTGCTTTCCAAACCCACATCCCTTGCCTCATAGAATCTCTACAGTGTAGAAGGAGGCCATTCAGCCCATCGAGTCAGCACCAACCCTCTGAAAGAGTATTCACCCAAGCTCACACCCCCGCCCTATCTCATTAACTCCTTAATCGCACCTACACATCCTTTTGGACACTAAGGGGCAATTTAGCAAAGTCAATCCACCTAACCTACACATCTTTTTGGGCACTAAGGGGCAATTTAGCATGGCCAATCCACCTAACCTACACATCTTTTTGGGCACTAAGGGGCAATTTAGCATGGCCAATCCACCTAACCTGCACATCTTTGAACACTAAGGGACAATTTATCATGGCCAATCCACCTAACCTGCACATCTTTGGACACTAAGGGACAATTTAGCATGGCCAATCCACCTAACCTGCACATCTTTGGACACTAAGGGACAAATTATCATGGCCAATCCACCTAACCTGCGCATCTTTAAACACTAAGGGGCAATTTAACATGGCCAATCCTAACCTGCACATCTTTGAACACTAAGGGACAATTGATCATGGCCAATCCACCTTACCTGCACATCTTTGAACACTCAGGGACAATTAAATATGGCCAGTCCACCTAACGTGCACATCTTTGGATTGATGTCATGTGACATTGAGCCAACTTTAGCGCCCCTTCTCCACTCTGGTTAAAATCAGCCAATGCAGCCTGGACTGGCAATGGATCCTGTCACCTTGTCGGTTTGACTCATTTCCAGAAAGGAACTGAAGACACCTGGGGAGGCGGATTTGTAATATCGCATCCGCTCACTGCTTGGATATTCAACCTGATGTGAAAATGTGGATGTGTGCAGAGAATGCAGATTTTTTTTTAACCTCTGCGTTACATCCGACTGTCAAGGTAGATCTGTTGACCAGGACGTCTTTGGTAACCTCCTCTCCTCATTGCTCATTTCCATTTGTTCACATAGCGCACGGTTCAGAAAAATGCCAAGTATGTCTGCCTCGCAAATAAAGACTGCCCTGTAGATAAACGGCGACGGAATCGATGTCAGTTTTGCCGATTTCAGAAGTGCCTTGCCGTGGGAATGGTAAAAGAAGGTAAGCATTTGGACACTTCAAGATATATATATATTTGTTTATACATAGTATTGTTTTTTTTTAAAATAATTTTTATTGGAATTTTTTGAAAAAAAAATATATCAACAGAACAATAATAATAACAATAATATTGGTGGTCAACCGTTATTTCACTTGTCACATCCGCCTCTCAATTATCAATTTTAGCCACCAGTATGATTAATTTTACTGTAATGTAAGATATAATTCAAAACAAATACAATACAAAAATAAAGTACGTTTGCCCTTGAGAACGCAAGTCAGCTCCTCACATATTCCCTGGAGGTATTCATGCAATGGGGAAGTAACAGTTTCAAAATCTGTTCCCTCCCACCCCTTACTATCATCTGTTAGGGTCTGTCCCACATATCTTTCTGATAAGTTACTGATCTATGCTTTGGTGGCTTGCTTTCAAAAATCACTGTACTTATTAACATGCGAATTGAGACAAAGGCTATTCAAAGCAGGGTTAGCAGAACCATGTGAGTAGAAATGGGGAAAAGGTGACGAGGAGGTGAACTTTCAGCTGATGGATTTGGTAGACATGACCAAAAAAGCACTGGTTAAGCCAGAACATTGGGCTGGGCACCCTGAAGATAAGTATGTCGCAGATAGGGCATGTCAAGGGTATTCATTCCAGTTAAAGATGAACGTAGGAGCAGGAAGAGGCCATTCGGCCCCTTGAGCCTGTTCTGCCATTCAATTCAATCATGGCTGATCTGTATCTTTCCTCCATCTAATCCGCCTTGATTCAGTAAATTCTTAAAAGCCTCCCCTAACAAAAATCTGCCAACCTTAGTTCAGATGCTTTTTCCAGCCTGGAAGCTTACAAAGCAATTGGATTTGAATTTTTTACCACGGATTACTTACAGCTACTTAGAGACATTTTGTTCCTTTTGAAGTATCGCTGTCCTATGAGCTTCTAGAAAACATACTTTGTCAAAGCTTAAGGGATAAATTACCTACCAGGGTAATGGCTACATTACAGTTGCCACATTGGCAATGCTCTTCCTTAAATATTTGAACTGTTCAAAACCAAATGTTGTTGTTGTGGTAATCCTGGTGAACACGCCGTTTGAGGATTTCCTCCTCCACAGCTGGTCTCCACATTCAATGTTTGTCTTTCCACGGTCAGGCCTTTGACACCAGTGGTCTCCGTTCCTGCAGCCGGCCAATGGAGTTTCCCATTGTGGGCCACCCCATGCCGTCGGGAAACCCGCGGGAATGGGTGCGTTGCCAGCGGGGCAGAGGATTCCGCCGACTGAGAATCCCGCAGGTCATTGCCTCTATAACTAAACCGAGAACAGAGGATTGCTGGAGAAATGGATAAAGCGTTGGTCCTCTAATACGGTCATATTGGCTCTTGTCTCCTCCCCACTGTCATTCCTCTTCTTTTGCCTTTTCTGGTGGCTGGGACAGTTCACGTTTTGTTCAATTCCAGAGCTCAGAGCTGATGACCGTGAAAGCAGAAGTTCATGGAAGAACTTCTTCTTGGCATGGGGAGAATGATGGGATGGCTTCCAGTCAAAGTCTTTCTGAAGTTCAGGCTTTCGTTTTGGTACTTCTTCCTTCTAAGCTCAAGATGGTTTTCTCTGGGACGGTTGTCTACCTTCTTTGCAGACTCAGCATCATTTCAGGTTCACATGCGCCGGTGGTGACGTCAGCGGCCGCTGACGCTCCGGCGCATGCGTGGACTCACGACGACCAGCGAAGGCCTTTAGGCCAGCCCCGATGCCGATCGGTGTAGCGCCAAAGGCCGTTGGCGCCGGTTTTGGTGCCAGTCGGCGGAGCGGGAGCCACTCCGGCGCGGGCCTAGCCCCTAAAGGTGCGGAGAATTCTGCACCTTTGGGGAGGCCCGACGCCGGAGTGGTTGGCGCCACTCCGCTACGCCGGGACCCCCTGCCCCGCCGGGTAGGGGCGAATTTCGCCCCTGGTTCCTAAGATCCACTCAGTGCCGAGGAGTCTGGCTTCTCCTCTCCAAAATACAAAACCTGGGAACACAGTGGGCTGGATTCTCCGTTTGAGAGACTAAATCCCCACGCCGGCGTGAAAACGGCGTTGTTTTACCCAGGAAAACTGGCACAAAACGGCCACCAATTCGCCGTTTTACTGAGGGCTAGCAGGGAGGCAGCAAAGAGCTCCCAATGGCCGAAGGCCATGGATACATGTCGCGGGGGACTCCGAGAGTACGCCGCTTTTCAGGGGGCAGAGCATCGCGAAAGCGGCGCCGCCTCCGATTTTGGCGTCATTGGGGATTCTGCGCCTCGTCGCTGAACGCGGTTTTGGCGTCGGGGAGCGGAGAATCCAGCCCACTTGTACTGGCAAGCACGCTGTTTCAATCTTGAGTCTTCTGCTTAAAGGCACATCCCGATTTGGGGTCCATGGACCAAAATAATAAAAAATATTTAGCATCAAAGGAAATAAACATGAAGAACTCTTACACCGAGGACAAATAACCTGGGGATAAATTAACAAATAAAATGCTGGTTGAATATTTAGGTTATCACACACTGACAGTGCAAGATGGAAGCTCCTGTCCATGTGGTCACCGTTATGGATTGGGCTCTCTTCGCTATTTCTGCTCCTGTCCAATGTAAAAACCAGCTCCTAGAGACAAGCCTATGCTCACCTTTGAACTGAAGACTGGTCTTAGACACAAAGAAATCTGGGACCACGTTTCCCTTCCTTTACTGTTGTTAATAAACTCATTAAAATTAGTATCAGCCAACTCATACTTACCAGGTCCCCTAAATAGGTGGGCGAGCAACATCTTGAAAGACTAGGGGCGTGATTTTCCATTGGCTGACGGCGAAATTGGAAAACGTGTTTGGGCGGAGAATTGGTTCTGATGCTAAAACCATGGTGGGCGCCAATCTGACGCCAAATCGCAATCCTCCGTCACCTCGACAGCGGCGTCAATGCGTTCCGGAACGCACGTACAGTAAATGCCGTTGCATACCATTAGCGGGCTTGACACATTCTCCGGGACCTCCGCAATTCTCGGCCTCCATCGGAGTGAATTCCCGACGGCGCGGTTCACTTGTGCTTTCAAAAATGGGCGCAATTCTCCGCACTCACGACGGTGCGGAGAATAGCGGGGGTCGTAAATTTTTACGGCCACGCTAGTCCGACGCCCTCCCGCTATTCTCCCCCACTCCCCCACGCCCAACTCCCGACACGAATCGCTGCCGCCGTGTTTTTACGGCCAGCAGCGATTCTCAGCTGGCCGATGGGCCGAGTTCCCAGCCCTTTACGGCCGTTTTTAAGGAACGGCAAACACACCTGGTCTGGCCGTTCGTAAAAACGGCCGTAAAGTCCCGATTTTGGCAACCATGGCACCGATTGGCACGGCAGTACCACGGCACACTCACCCCCACACACACGGGCAGTGGGTCCGATTCCCGCGCACTCTTTGTCCTTCCGCCGCCCCGCTGTATCAATTCGCGGGGCGGCTGAGGGGCATCCCGGCCCGCGCATGCGCGGGTTTTGCGCAAATGCGCGATGACGTCATCCGCGCATGCGCGGGTTGGAGTCTTCCAATCTGCGCATGCGCGGCTGACGTCATGTGACGTGTCAGCCGGCGCAAACTCTGGCAAGCGGGCTTAACGAAATTCGGGAGTGTAATGAGTGTGTGTGGGGAGTGTAATGTGTGTGTGGCTGGGATGAGTGTGTGTGGGGAGTGTAATGTGTGTGTGCGGCTGGGATGAGTGTGTGTGGGGAGTGTAATGTGTGTGTGTGTGTGCGGCTGGGATGAGTGTGTGTGGGGAGTGTAATGTGTGTGTGTGTGCGGCTGGGATGAGTGTGTGTGGGGAGTGTAATGTGTGTGTGTGGCTGGGATGAGTGTGTGTGGGGAGTGTAATGTGTGTGTGCGGCTGGGATGAGTGTGTGTGGGGAGTGTGATGTGTGTATGCGGCTGGGATGAGTGTGTGTGGGGAGTGTAATGTGTGTGTGGGGCTGGGATGAGTGTGTGTGGGGAGTGTAATGTGTGTGTGTGGCTGGGATGAGTGTGTGTGGGGAGTGTAATGTGTGTGTGCGGCTGGGATGAGTGTGTGCGGGGAGTGTAATGTGTGTTCGAGGCTGGGATGAGTGTGTGGGGAGTGTAATGTGTGTGTGGGGCTGGGATGAGTGTGTGTGGGGAGTGTAATGTGTGTGTGCGGCTGGGATGAGTGTGTGGGGAGTGTAATGTGTGTGTGCGACTGGGATGAGTGTGTGTGGGGAGTGTCATGTGTGTGTGTGGCTGGGATGAGTGTGTGTGGGGAGTGTAATGTGTGTGTGCAGCTGGGATGAGTGTGTGGGGAGTGTAATGTGTGTGTGCGGCTGGGATGAGTGTGTGTGGGGAGTGTAATGTGTGTGTGTGGCTGGGGTGAGTGTGTGTGGGGAGTGTAATGTGTGTGTGCGGCTGGGATGAGTGTGTGTGGGGAGTGCAATGTGTGTGTGGGGCTGGGATGAGTGTGTGTGGGGAGTGTAATGTGTGTGTGAGGCTGGGATGAGTGTGTATGGGCAGTGTAATGTGTGTGTGCGGCTGGAATGAGTGTGTGTGGGGAGTGTAATGTGTGTGTGTGGCTGGGATGAGTGTGTGTGGGGAGTGTAATGTGTGTGCGGCTGGGATGAGTGTGTGTGGGGAGTGTAATGTGTGTGTGCGGCTGGGATGAGTGTGTGTGGGGAGTGTAATGTGTGTGTGTGGCTGGGATGAGTGTGAGTGGGGAGTGTAATGTGTGTGTGTGGCTGGGATGAGTGTGTGTGGGGAGTGTAATGTGTGTGTGCGGCTGGGATGAGTGTAATGCGTGTGTGCGGCTGGGATGAGTGTGTGTGGGGAGTGTAATGTGTGTGTGTGAGGCTGAGATGAGTGTGTGTGGGGAGTGTAATGTGTGTGTTCGGCTGGGATGAGTGTGTTTGGGGAGTGTAATGTGTGTATGCGGCTGGGATGAGTGTGTGTGGGTAGTGTAATGTGTGTATGCGGCTGGGATGAGTGTGTGTGGGTAGTGTAATGTGTGTGTGCGGCTGGGATGAGTGTGTGTGGGGAGTGTAATGTGTGTGTGCGGCTGGGATGAGTGTGTGTGGGGAGTGTAATGTGTGTGTGTGGCTGGGATGAGTGTGTGTGGGGAGTGTAATGTGTGTGGAGCTGGGATGAGTGTGTGTGCGGCTGGGACGAGTGTGTGTGGGGAGTGTAATGTGTGTGCGGGGAGTGTAATGTGTGTTCGAGGCTGGGATGAGTGTGTGGGGAGTGTAATGTGTGTGTGGGGCTGGGATGAGTGTGTGTGGGGAGTGTAATGGGTGTGTGCGGCTGGGATGAGTGTGTGGGGAGTGCAATGTGTGTGTGCGACTGGGATGAGTGTGTGTGGGGAGTGTCATGTGTGTGTGTGGCTGGGATGAGTGTGTGTGGGGAGTGTAATGTGTGTGTGCGGCTGGGATGAGTGTGTGGGGAGTGTAATGTGTGTGTGCGGCTGGGATGAGTGTGTGTGGGGAGTGTAATGTGTGTGTGTGGCTGGGGTGAGTGTGTGTGGGGAGTGTAATGTGTGTGTGCGGCTGGGATGAGTGTGTGTGGGGAGTGCAATGTGTGTGTGGGGCTGGGATGAGTGTGTGTGGGGAGTGTAATGTGTGTGTGAGGCTGGGATGAGTGTGTATGGGCAGTGTAATGTGTGTGTGCGGCTGGAATGAGTGTGTGTGGGGAGTGTAATGTGTGTGTGTGGCTGGGATGAGTGTGTGTGGGGAGTGTAATGTGTGTGTGCGGCTGGGATGAGTGTGTGTGGGGAGTGTAATGTGTGTGTGTGTGGCTGGGATGAGTGTGAGTGGGGAGTGTAATGTGTGTGTGTGGCTGGGATGAGTGTGTGTGGGGAGTGTAATGTGTGTGTGCGGCTGGGATGAGTGTAATGAGTGTGTGCGGCTGGGATGAGTGTGTGTGGGGAGTGTAATGTGTGTGTGTGAGGCTGAGATGAGTGTGTGTGGGGAGTGTAATGTGTGTGTTCGGCTGGGATGAGTGTGTGTGGGGAGTGTAATGTGTGTGTGTGGCTGGGATGAGTGTGTGTGGGGAGTGTAATGTGTGTGGGGCTGGGATGAGTGTGTGTGCGGCTGGGACGAGTGTGTGTGTGGGGAGTGTAATGTGTGTGTGGGGAGTGTAATGTGTGTGTGTGGGGCTGGGATGAGTGTGTGTGGGGAGTGTAATGTGTGTGTGTGGCTGGGATGAGTGTGTGTGGGGAGTGTAATGTGTGTGTGCGGCTGGGATGAGTGTGTGCGGGGAGTGTAATGTGTGTGTGTGGCTGGGATGAGTGTGTGTGGGGAGTGTAATGTGTGTGTGCGGCTGGGATGAGTGTGTGGGGAGTGTAATGTGTGTGTGCGGCTGGGATGAGTGTGTGTGGGGAGTGTAATGTGTGTGTGTGTGGCTGGGGTGAGTGTGTGTGGGGAGTGTAATGTGTGTGTGCGGCTGGGATGAGTGTGTGTGGGGAGTGTAATGTGTGTGTGGGGCTGGGATGAGTGTGTGTGGGGAGTGTAATGTGTGTGTGGGGCTGGGATGAGTGTGTGTGGGGAGTGTAATGTGTGTGTGCGGCTGGGATGAGTGTGTGTGGGGAGTGCAATGTGTGTGTATGGCTGGGATGAGTGTGTGTGGGGAGTGTAATGTGTGTGAGGCTGGCATGAGTGTGTGTGGGGAGTGTAATGTGTGTGAGGCTGGGATGAGCGTGTGTGGGGAGTGTAATGTGTCTCTGCGGCTGGGATGAGTGTGTGTGGGGAGTGTAATGTGTGTGTGCGGCTGGGATGAGTGTGTGTGGGGAGTGTAATGTGTGTGTGGGGCTGGGATGAGTGTGTGTGGGGAGTGTAATGTGTGTGTGTGGCTGGGATGAGTGTGTGTGGGGAGTGTAATGTGTGTGTGTGGCTGGGATGAGTGTGAGTGGGGAGTGTAATGTGTGTGCGGCTGGGATGAGTGTGTGTGGGGAGTGTAATGTGTGTGTGCGGCTGGGATGAGTGTGTTTGGGGAGTGTAATGTGTGTATGCGGCTGGGATGAGTGTGTGTGGGGAGTGTAATGTGTGTGTGCGGCTGGGATGAGTGTGTGTGGGGAGTGTAATGTGTGTGTGCGGCTGGGATGAGTGTGTGTGGGGAGTGTAATGTGTGTGTGCGGCTGGGATGAGTGTGTGTGGGGAGTGTAATGTGTGTGTGGGGCTGGGATGAGTGTGTGTGGGGAGTGTAATGTGTGTGCGGCTGGGATGAGTGTGTGTGGGGAGTGTAATGTGTGTATGCGGCTGGGATGAGTGTGTGTGGGGAGTGTAATGTGTGTGTGGGGCTTGGATGATTGTGTGTGGGGAGTGTAATGTGTGTGTGCGGCTGGGATGAGTGTGTGTGGGGAGTGTAATGTGTGTGTGTGTGTGGCTGGGATGAGTGTGTGTGGGGAGTGTAATGTGTGTGTGGGGCTGGGATGAGTGTGTGTGGGGAGTGTAATGTGTGTGTGCGGCTGGGATGAGTGTGTGTGGGGAGTGTAATGTGTGTGTGCGCCTGGGATGAGTGTGTGTGGGGAGTGTAATGTGTGTGTGAGGCTGGGATGAGTGTGCGGGGAGTGTAATGTGTGTGTGGGGCTGGGATGAGTGTGTGTGGGGAGTGTAATGTGTGTGTGCGGCTGGGATGAGTGTGTGTGGGGAGTGCAATGTGTGTGTGGGGCTGGGATGAGTGTGTGTGGGGAGTGTAATGTGTGTGTGAGGCTGGGATGAGTGTGTATGGGCAGTGTAATGTGTGTGTGCGGCTGGAATGAGTGTGTGTGGGGAGTGTAATGTGTGTGTGTGGCTGGGATGAGTGTGTGTGGGGAGTGTAATGTGTGTGCGGCTGGGATGAGTGTGTGTGGGGAGTGTAATGTGTGTGTGCGGCTGGGATGAGTGTGTGTGGGGAGTGTAATGTGTGTGTGTGGCTGGGATGAGTGTGAGTGGGGAGTGTAATGTGTGTGTGTGGCTGGGATGAGTGTGTGTGGGGAGTGTAATGTGTGTGTGCGGCTGGGATGAGTGTAATGCGTGTGTGCGGCTGGGATGAGTGTGTGTGGGGAGTGTAATGTGTGTGTGTGAGGCTGAGATGAGTGTGTGTGGGGAGTGTAATGTGTGTGTTCGGCTGGGATGAGTGTGTTTGGGGAGTGTAATGTGTGTATGCGGCTGGGATGAGTGTGTGTGGGGAGTGTAATGTGTGTGTGTGTGGCTGGGGTGAGTGTGTGTGGGGAGTGTAATGTGTGTGTGCGGCTGGGATGAGTGTGTGTGGGGAGTGTAATGTGTGTGTGCGGCTGGGATGAGTGTGTGTGGGGAGTGTAATGTGTGTGTGTGGCTGGGATGAGTGTGTGTGGGGAGTGTAATGTGTGTGGGGCTGGGATGAGTGTGTGTGCGGCTGGGACGAGTGTGTGTGGGGAGTGTAATGTGTGTGCGGGGAGTGTAATGTGTGTTCGAGGCTGGGATGAGTGTGTGGGGAGTGTAATGTGTGTGTGGGGCTGGGATGAGTGTGTGTGGGGAGTGTAATGTGTGTGTGCGGCTGGGATGAGTGTGTGGGGAGTGCAATGTGTGTGTGCGACTGGGATGAGTGTGTGTGGGGAGTGTCATGTGTGTGTGTGGCTGGGATGAGTGTGTGTGGGGAGTGTAATGTGTGTGTGCGGCTGGGATGAGTGTGTGGGGAGTGTAATGTGTGTGTGCGGCTGGGATGAGTGTGTGTGGGGAGTGTAATGTGTGTGTGTGTGGCTGGGGTGAGTGTGTGTGGGGAGTGTAATGTGTGTGTGCGGCTGGGATGAGTGTGTGTGGGAGTGCAATGTGTGTGTGGGGCTGGGATGAGTGTGTGTGGGGAGTGTAATGTGTGTGTGAGGCTGGGATGAGTGTGTATGGGCAGTGTAATGTGTGTGTGCGGCTGGAATGAGTGTGTGTGGGGAGTGTAATGTGTGTGTGTGGCTGGGATGAGTGTGTGTGGGGAGTGTAATGTGTGTGTGCGGCTGGGATGAGTGTGTGTGGGGAGTGTAATGTGTGTGTGTGTGGCTGGGATGAGTGTGAGTGGGGAGTGTAATGTGTGTGTCTGGCTGGGATGAGTGTGTGTGGGGAGTGTAATGTGTGTGTGCGGCTGGGATGAGTGTAATGCGTGTGTGCGGCTGGGATGAGTGTGTGTGGGGAGTGTAATGTGTGTGTGTGAGGCTGAGATGAGTGTGTGTGGGGAGTGTAATGTGTGTGTTCGGCTGGGATGAGTGTGTGTGGGGAGTGTAATGTGTGTGTGTGGCTGGGATGAGTGTGTGTGGGGAGTGTAATGTGTGTGGGGCTGGGATGAGTGTGTGTGCGGCTGGGACGAGTGTGTGTGTGGGGAGTGTAATGTGTGTGTGGGGAGTGTAATGTGTGTGTGTGGGGCTGGGATGAGTGTGTGTGGGGAGTGTAATGTGTGTGTGTGGCTGGGATGAGTGTGTGTGGGGAGTGTAATGTGTGTGCGGCTGGGATGAGTGTGTGCGGGGAGTGTAATGTGTGTGTGTGGCTGGGATGAGTGTGTGTGGGGAGTGTATTGTGTGTGTGCGGCTGGGATGAGTGTGTGGGGAGTGTAATGTGTGTGTGCGGCTGGGATGAGTGTGTGTGGGGAGTGTAATGTGTGTGTGTGTGGCTGGGGTGAGTGTGTGTGGGGAGTGTAATGTGTGTGTGCGGCTGGGATGAGTGTGTGTGGGGAGTGTAATGTGTGTGTGGGGCTGGGATGAGTGTGTGTGGGGAGTGTAATGTGTGTGTGGGGCTGGGATGAGTGTGTGTGGGGAGTGTAATGTGTGTGTGCGGCTGGGATGAGTGTGTGTGGGGAGTGCAATGTGTGTGTATGGCTGGGATGAGTGTGTGTGGGGAGTGTAATGTGTGTGAGGCTGGCATGAGTGTGTGTGGGGAGTGTAATGTGTGTGAGGCTGCGATGAGCGTGTGTGGGGAGTGTAATGTGTCTCTGCGGCTGGGATGAGTGTGTGTGGGGAGTGTAATGTGTGTGTGTGGCTGGGATGAGTGTGAGTGGGGAGTGTAATGTGTGTGCGGCTGGGATGAGTGTGTGTGGGGAGTGTAATGTGTGTGTGCGGCTGGGATGAGTGTGTTTGGGGAGTGTAATGTGTGTATGCGGCTGGGATGAGTGTGTGTGGGGAGTGTAATGTGTGTGTGCGGCTGGGATGAGTGTGTGTGGGGAGTGTAATGTGTGTGTGCGGCTGGGATGAGTGTGTGTGGGGAGTGTAATGTGTGTGTGCGGCTGGGATGAGTGTGTGTGGGGAGTGTAATGTGTGTGTGGGGCTGGGATGAGTGTGTGTGGGGAGTGTAATGTGTGTGCGGCTGGGATGAGTGTGTGTGGGGAGTGTAATGTGTGTATGCGGCTGGGATGAGTGTGTGTGGGGAGTGTAATGTGTGTGTGGGGCTTGGATGATTGTGTGTGGGGAGTGTAATGTGTGTGTGCGGCTGGGATGAGTGTGTGTGGGGAGTGTAATGTGTGTGTGTGTGTGGCTGGGATGAGTGTGTGTGGGGAGTGTAATGTGTGTGTGGGGCTGGGATGAGTGTGTGTGGGGAGTGTAATGTGTGTGTGCGGCTGGGATGAGTTTGTGTGGGGAGTGTAATGTGTGTGTGCGCCTGGGATGAGTGTGTGTGGGGAGTGTAATGTGTGTGTGAGGCTGGGATGAGTGTGCGGGGAGTGTAATGTGTGTGTGCGGCTGGGATGAGTGTGTGTGGGGAGTGTAATGTGTGTGTGCAGCTGGGATAAGTGTGTGTGGGGAGTGTAATGTGTGTGTGTGGCTGGGATGAGTGTGTGGGGAGTGTAATGTGTGTGTGCGGATGGGATGAGTGTGTGTGGGGAGTGTAATGTGTGTGTGCAGCTGGGATAAGTGTGTGTGGGGAGTGTAATGTGTGTGTGTGGCTGGGATGAGTGTGTGGGGAGTGTAATGTGTGTGTGCGGCTGGGATGAGTGTGTGTGGGGAGTGTAATGTGGGTGTGTGGCTGGGATGAGTGTGTGGGGAGTGTAATGTGTGT